>NW_017263657.1:748605-809098 GCF_001662655.1 Pseudogymnoascus verrucosus
CGGATGAGCCAACTGCCACCACAATCACTGACACCGCTGAGCCTACAACCACCACGGAAGAGCCAACTGCCACCACAATCACGCACACCGCTGAGCCCACCGAACCTACCGATGAGGCGACTGTCACGGTGACGATCTTTACGTGTGATAATGTCACCCCGCTCCCACCATCGACCGTCGTGACCCACACGAACGGGACTGGTATCGTGCACCCGACTGGTGGAGACACCAACACGCCTGTTGGTCCTACGTCGACTAACATCCCACCCATTCCTAACGCTGGTGGCGCGAATTCGGCGAGCTTGGGAATGGTGGTGTTGGCGGCTGCTTTTGCTTTCATGGTTTGAGGGGGGGGTAGTTGATGGGATGAGTGTTTGAGGAGGGGAGTTGATGGATGAGAGTTTGAGATGACGTGTTGCGTGCCTGGTGCCTGGTACCTGGTGCCTGGTATCTAGTGCCGCGGGGAAATGGGGTGATGAAATGGGACGAGAATGTGATGATCTGACGATGACGAGGCCTGGCGTTGGAGTCTTGTAACTAATTTGCCGATATTTGCGTAATATCCTAATATTCTAGCGCTTTCGCAACCGGATTCCCAATAAAGTGAAGAACAAAGTAAAAAAAGTCTGCCACTTAGCACTCGTTTCCCACACGTCCCCCCCCGCCTTTGTTAGCTCCCATCTGGTAAAAAAAATCCACGCCGTTCCAAATCAATCACCCCATCCCATTCCAGCCTCCGCTTCCCCTGGAACAGCCGTGTCGCCGCGTGTCGCCGGCGTGGACTCTAAATCCACCTAACACCTCTAGCTCCCGCATGTGCCTGACATCCATCCACTCACATCGCTTTCCCCCCTTTTTCCACCCACGTTTCGACAGCGGGAATCACATCACCACCCGCTGTCAAAACATGGCACTTCCCCAACATCGTGTGATGATGGGGGTGGGTTACCAGGAACCAGGTACTGGTTCGGCTGGTGTGGAAGCTAGAAGGTGGTTTTTTTTAGTAGATAGATAGATAGATGGGTGTAATGGGATTTTTTTCGTCTCTCTCTCTTTTCTGTTTCTCTTCCTTTGTGAAATCATCACTTTATTCTAATTGTCGATTTATCGACAATACCCTCCGTCGGATTTTATCAACTTGCTCCCTCTGTCGATACGCTCAAGTCCCATAGCATCTATCAACTCCTGTCGACAGTACGGTGACTATCTACTATTATAAGAAGGATAGCAACTATTACTCGTTCCTACGAGGACAGTTACTGTCACATACAGTTATTACGACAGTGTCCATCTCCCTCTGCACACACCATATCACCTCATAACTATCATAACGAGCATAGTGCCTGTCGCCTTTTATAATAACGACAACACCTCACAATTCTCATAAAGAGCACAACGCCTCACAACAATCATAAAGAGCACAGTGCCCATCACCCTCTATAAAATTTACAACGCCTCATAATTATCATAAGAACGACAGCACCCATTGCCTTTTATATCCACAACAACACCTCACAACTCCTACAAAGAGAACAACGCCTCACAACCATCTAAAAGAGCACAGCACACATCACCTTCTACAAAACTCATAGCGCCTCACAACTCCTTTAAAGAGAACACCACCCATCGCCTTCCGCAAACCCAACAGCGCCTTACAACTCTTACAAAGAGTAGAGCGCCTTACAACAATCACAAAGCGCACAGCGCCCCTTATCAACTCCACACACGACAACCACCATGTCAACCCCCCAACCGCCACCGCCGCCTTCCGGCTCCCCAACCTCCTCCGACACTCTCCCCCGCACTCCCTCCCCAAAGTCGCCTTCCATCTCCGCGCCACCACAGACCCTCAACTTCCAACCGCCCGGCATAATCATCACCTCCGCCCCTGAGGAACCTTTCATCCGCTCTGCCGCCCCCTCGCCATCCTCTTCGCGCTTCGCTGCTGAGGAACGAAGTCGTCGATCTGCGGCGCCGTCGCCGGAGGAACGGTCTCTGAAGACGCCGTCGCCGTCGCCGTCGCCGTCGTTGACTGGGGCTGTTGTTGCTGGCCCAAGTCAGGGCAGTCGGTCACGGTCGTCGTCTATTCTCGGCGCCGGTGTGCCGCCCCTGATACCAGGGGCTGGTAATGGATATTCTGCTGCCGGTGTTAGTGGCAGCATGCCGCCTCCGCCGGCACCGACATTGATACCCGACCCCCCCGGCTCCACGCGCTTAGCAGCGTTCCCGAGAACAAGATTTTCCTCGCACCATGTCGAATTCGAAGGGCGCCCCCCGCAGCAGCCCGAACTGCTGGCAACCCCGCTGTCCTCCTACTTCGAGGGCAGACACACCGTGGACCCGGCATCGATCGCGGATTCGGGACGCAGCAGCAGCAGCAGCAGTCGCCCATACAGCAGAAACGCAGCGATGGTGATCCCGCAATTATCCGGTCCGGCATCGCAACACGGCGGCGATCCGTCGAGCTCGGGTTTCCAGCGCTCTGGCCCGGTTGTTGGCACGGGGACTGGGCAGAATGAAGATGCGGTGCCGAGACGGCGTGGGAGGTCCGCTTTTGAGCGGGTTCAGGATTTCATGCGAGGCGCTTGCATGCCTATTGCAGGGCGGAAGAGGGGGCATGAGGAGATGGAGGACGGCTGGGCGTTGACGGGTATGGTTGGGGACGGGGTTGGAAATGGGTTTGGAAATGGGCTCGGAAATGGGAATGCGAATGGGTTTGGAAATGAGAATGGGTTTGTAAATGCGAATGGGTTTGGGAATGGGTTTGGAAATGGGAATGAGAATGGGAATGAGAATGGGGTTGACGGGTATTTCCATGAGGAAGATGGAGACGTCGACATGGATGGGGCCAATGCCATGGCCACCGACGATGCTGTGCATGGGGATGATGCCATGGATGGGGCCAATGCCATGGCCACCGACGATGCTGTGCATGGGGATGATGCCATGGATGGAGACGCCACTATCCACGGGGCTACCATGGATGCCGTAGAAACCGGCACCGAACACACCGAACCCCAAAACGGCTACGAAGACCACGACGAAGCCCTTGCAACCGCACCAGTATGGCCCCCTTCCATGCACACCACCCACCATCCCACCCCTTACACTCCGCACAGGTCTGCCCCCCTGCCGGACCCCCATCAAATGGTTCCGCCAACCATCCATTCCGCTGCAACCCGCGTCAAGACCCGCGATTATAGCGGGTCGATACAACTCCCCCGGCCGGAAGCAGTGAGTAGGGAGAGAGAAGGACGGTATGGGAGCTTGGGAGAGACGCTTCCGTGCGGGTGTTCTTACGGGGAGTCGTTGGGAGAAGAGGGGTGCAGCTGGAAGTATTGTGAGGAGCATCAGTGTATTAGGCAGGAGGAAGAGGATGGGGATGAGGAGGATGGGGGAGAACCAGAGGAGGAGAGAGGGAGAAGTAGGTATAGAGATTGCTAGGGGGTGAGTTGCGGGGTATGGTTTGGGGTTACGATTGATTCAGTTACGAATATGGTGGGATTTCTTAATATATATGGTAAGAGGGTTCCAGTACGATTTGGAACACGGAAGTTGAAGTTTTGGGGTTGATGGTGTCGAAAGGTTTTGTTGACGTTATTTATCGTCCTGCATTTTTGGTTCATATGGTGGGGTTATATTAGGATATGGAGCAGGGAAGTTGGAGTTTTGAGGTTGATGGTGTTGAAAGGATTTGATGAAGTTATTTATCGTCCTGCATTTTTGGATTATATTTAGATCATACTGCGCTTCGACGTGCGGATCTTACATTTATTTTTCAAATATAACTACCACTTCAAGAAAGAAAAAGGTTCGTTTGCAAACTCGTTCTCGCCTTATCCTCGGTCACGAAGTTTAGCGATAGCCTCCTTCTTGCGGGCGTGCATCTCTCATATGATATAACGGACGTTGCTCAGCTGCGCGCCCCTGACTTTATCTTCTCCCTTGTCGTCGTCAGACTACCAGCGACTCCAAACACCCCAGTCGCCGTCATAAACAGGGGTGTGACAGGAGTAGCGCGGGAAGCGACCCGACCCGCCTGACAGGGCACCCCTGAAGCCAAGAAACCCGCAGCCCTGCAGCGGTCAGCTCGGGCTCCGCAACGACGACGCCCACCATGCCGTCTACAGCTCCCAGCTCCGTTTTCGACGTCGCCGACGAAGGCGCAAGGAATTTCCGTAGCTGACGGACTGCAGAGGCAGCTCGCGGATCCGATCACGATGTCGCGGAGGAATGCGAGCACGCAGGGAAGCTCGCCAGCTGAAAGGTCGCAGACGAGCGTAGTCGTCAGCAGTGAAGCGCCTACATTGAAGGGTTTTGCTCGTCTTGCTCATCGTGCTCGTATTAGTCGTCTTGCTCAACTTATTCGCATTGATCGTCTTTCTCGCCTTGCTCGTGCTGCTCTTTGTATGTACCCCCCCCCCCCTCCAGGGGTTTGCGTGGCTGAGATGAGTTGCTAATGAGCTATCTCTAACAGATTGGTTGCCGTTCTTCGGCATTCACCATGTCTTCATGATCACCATATCCATCTCTATCATCTTCCTCTGTACCTGCCCCCTCTTCTCTCCCCCCCGGTCCCCCACTAACCTCATCACCACCCAGCCATCCTTGTCGCCGGGTGCACAACTACAGGCCTCAAAGATGTATACCTTCTCTCCCTCTCTTACCAACCCGCCCCTCCGTCCTCCCCCCCCGCATCGCAGCTGAGCCCATCCCTCTCCACCACCTTCGCCAACCTAGCTGGCAACTCCACAACACTCCAGGTCCGCGCCGGCTACATTGGGATGTGCATCAGCGCCGCGCCAGGGAACTGGACTTGTTCGCGCGACGCCGATGCACTGGCTCGCGCCCTGAATGGGACCCGGAGTGGAAGCAGCCCGGACCCACTGAACATCCTCTGGATCGCCAAGACCTTCCGCGACACCATCGTCTTCGATGGGCTCATGTTTGCCCCCCCTCACACCCCCACTTTAACCGCCTGCTAACTATCATCTACAGATTTGCCTCCATCGCGCTCATGGTCATCAGCCTCATCCTACTAGTGACCTATCCTCAATGGCATACTAGTGAGGACGACGACGGGTCTGAGGTCGAAGTGCGACCTTTTCCGTCGCGCGCTGTGTCGAAGATAACGCTTGTAGCGATTTTAATCGCGGCAATCCTCATGATGATCTCGATACTCTGGCAGCACGTGGCGACGGCAACGGCGTCGAGTATGGGCGGGAGCTTGGCGTATGGAGCCGTGAGGGGCGGGGTGGGCGCGGCGGCTATGGTGCTGGGATGGGGGGGGGGATTTCTGGTTGTCGTTGCGATGTTGGGGATCTTGGTTATGGTTTTGAGTATTCAGACTATTCAAGCCATAGAATATTGATGACGTGGTGCCAGGCAAAGCGCTGTAAAAATGGGCGTAAAAGGCTAATAGACCGTGTAGTGTAGAATATTATTCTATACATAGCGTATTATGGTATTCTTGTTTTAGAGCTCGCCTTGGCATCTCTTTTCCGTAGACCTAAAGGGAACCCGAACCCGAGCCCGAGCCAGAGGCATGAGTATAAGTAGTACTACCATATCTATCATTTGAACCCCTCGCTGCTGACACAATCCTCCACATAACATTGAGTACGACCGTAGTCACGACAAGCAACACGATAACCGCAGTTATCGCTGCCCTTATTCCCGGTGCCAGCGGCCTTGTCCATATAACGGCGAGAGGTACCACGATGAAAGAAACTAGACTAGCACCAACGATAATCCTACCAGGACGCGACGAACTGATCCACGTAACCATTGCTCTGTGGTTGGCAGCTAGTCCATGGGCTACCATATGTCCCGCCCATCGCACAAACATGGATGCTGGTACGTTTCCTTGTTTGAGGGGCTGGCGCTTGCTCTGGGCGTATATCGCAATGCTCTCTTTGTAAGCCTTGATCAACCGATGTAGCCAGGCACTCCTAATGGTGAGTCGAACAAGATATGAGAGAGCGATAAACCCAGTGCCCAAGACAAGAAAGATCCAAATCGGCGCTGGGGTGGCCAGTTGCTCGACTTGCATCCCAAACAGTGTGGCAGTAAATGATAAGGGGATGAAGAAGAAGGCTAGCTCTGTTAATTTTGTAACGGCCTGAGCTTCGGCAATAGATCGTCTGCTATCAAGTAAGGCCATATTTGAGGTTAGTGACGAGGACGCTATTTGAAGTCTTTGGATCATATCGTCAATCCCAGTTGATAGGTCTTTAAACTGGCCCTGAATGTCAGATCCTCCTTTCACACCGAGTAATTGGGTGAAAGTAAAGAATGATGTTATAGAACGTTTGAGTTCTGGCAACTCAAGCTGGGCCCGAGCTATAATCTGACGCCACATGACTACTCGATCCTCCATCTTCGCGTCACTTAGCATATCGAGGTTTATCTCGTCAAGAGTCTTGTGCAAGTGACTAAGTAGGTTTATCGAATCTTGTTGTATGATGTGATATAATGGCGTAGTTAACGCAAAATGATGGTCGTCTCTTCCCGGAGGCATTGAATCTAGCCATTGGCAGAACTCGTCCTTCGTAGACGTGGTATTAAACAGCTGGCGGCCCAGTTCATCTAAAAGTGGTGCGTGGCGAAACGCTTCATCGATACCAACTGCTATGTGCGCTCGCGGGACAATCTGTTGGAACACAGGATGTAGGCGTACTAGGTTAAGCACCTTCACCTTCACCTTCTCAAATGCCTGACTCAGTACAGAGGCGGCCTCATCGTCCTGCTTCCTATCCTTGCCACTTGGGTTCAACATTTTCTGTAGCTGTGTAGTACGTTTTTTAGAAGCACGTTGGGTTTGAAGCTTTTCAGCTAGCTTCCACAAATGTTCGGCGTCTTCCGCAGGATCAACAAAAGAATCATCAGAGTCAGAGCCGTCTTTGTCCGGGCGATAGACTCGCGCTGCTTCTACGACTTGCTCAACTCCTTCTTCTATGACTGGCAGTGGATCAAGGACTAGGATCACTATCATGGGGTAAGCAGTAGTTCTTCTTCTTCGGTTATTAGTCACCTACCAATATAACAATCTCTGCCATCAAGCTTTTGGCTCCAGATAGTAGCTCTCTCTTCCCATCCACAGATCCTATCATCTTCAGCTGTTATCGTTGGGTCAGTCCACATCTCCCATTCAGACCGAAATATATTCGACTGGGTTTGATATACAAGGCCATCTCTGTCGTAGTCTTCGCTGCGCTTCAAGCGACCCTGTGTCGGATCAAGGAGGACCTCCCGGTCCCGAGTAGAGTATGGAGGTACGGGACGTCTCTGTACGGGTCGATACCACTTAATAGATGCGTGTGATTTTTTCATCTTTGCTGTAGACCAGGTGTGTGCCGGCTTATCATCATAGTTCGCTCCCTCGTATCCTGAATTTATTAGGTGCTCCTCAAAAACTTCTGGGCTGAGTCCAAAGAGGTTCCCAAGAAGGTTGATAATCTGTGGCGCTAAATCCGGTACTATGAGTAGCCTTTGTTTGACGTTCTCTGGAATCTGACCAATTGCCCCAAGCCTACGTATATTATGGCTGTCGTTGCTACCAACAATAAACTCAGTTGGAGAATCTCGGAAATTGTCGGAAAAGTCAATAGATGTTATGTTTGCGACATTATTGTTGCGTGACGGTACGCCATCGAGGACCTTATAAAAGTGTCTGAAGACTGGAGACGCGCGGATAATCATATCCGAATACTTAAAATGGCGAAGGGTAGGCTCCATAATTGTCGGGAGAGCCTTGGAATTACGAGATGTATTTCCCTCTCTAATAATGGCGTCTAGAGATGATCTATCTTTCCATTTGATGTTTTGTGGATGTGATTGCCCACTTTCATCCCCGCTTAAACTATCAGAGTCGGAGTCTGGGAGTCGGATATTAGCTTCCGGGAGATCCAAAACCGATCCATTGACGCCATTTCGTCGTATTGCATCTATAGCATATTGATTCATTGATTTTCTTCGTTTCTTTTTTGGCTTTAATATCTTGAATGTAGAGGCTTTCAGGATCGGCCTGATTTCAATCCTTTCAAGGGGTCCCAAACGATATTCTGGGTGTTTCTTGGGATCTGAGACAATGAAGAAAGATTGTTCCCGTCGCCCCCCCGCCCCCGCCTCTCGTCTGTATACAGACATAGACTCATCTCCATCAGAATCCGAATCCGAATCGCTAGGATAGCCTGTGAAGTTTTCGCTGGCCTCCCTGCTGGATCTAGACATTGAAGCATTTCCTTGCAGCGCACCAGACATCTCAGGTGGTTCTGACCCCCTCATCCTCATAACGTGGCTAGGGAACAATAAGATGTTTCACACTCTCACTCAAATAACGAATGGTAGCTGACGATCTGGTGTGCCTCCGTTTCCCTAAGCTTGGGCAGTCGTCGTCTGGGCCATATTAACAGGTGGTGCTAGCCGCTGTAGTCTCCCTCGGCCACCAAGAACCAGAATTTATAACGTACCTCCTTTCCTAGGCGGGTGAACGAAAGGCATATCGGAGTCGTGGGGATTTTGAGGTTCAGCTGAGCTATCCCAATGAAGCTGCGCGTAATTTCCTTGACAGGGGTGTACGCCACCAAAACGGCAATCACGGGGGATTAGGTAGTTGCACGACGTTGCAAAATATCTTAGTGATAAAAGCCACAGTCTTTTTATCCATAACTACCTTTCTCTCATCCAGTGTTTAGTATGGATAAGTAGAAAGCACGATTGGTTGATATACACCGAAGAATACAACTGCCTCTTTTGTTTATCTTACGCGGGTACCTTCCCGGAGTTTGGGTTAGGCACAGGGGTGCGGGAAGGCACGGTCCGCTTGGCGCTATAACAAAAGATATCTCTACGAGAACCTCTAGTGAATAGAAATTATTTGCGAAATGCCTTGATTTATTTACAATGTTATTTTTATCAGGGGAGCCGCAGGAAAAAATGGCGGGTATGATGTGTATACTAGAGGGTATATGCTATGCATATGTATACTCGCGTGTAGTTGACTACTTGTAAATAAAATATTAAATGTCGACTGAATAATGTTAACTATAATACTACATGTAAATTATAATTGGGTTATAAGTCATCGTAACAGAAGGCGAGTAGCTTCAAAATTATCTTTCACAACAGAATCTACTAGACGACCTCGATTGAAGGACAGTAGGACAAGAGAGAGAAAGTTGAGATACTGCCTATCTTAAAAGCCTATAGAGAGGCTACGTATATATCTAAGAATTTAAATTGACAATTTAAACTGATACCTATCTTTTCTGTCCCATTTGTTAGTAGCTAGCTTATTTATTGTAGCCTTGAATAACCGAACACCTTTACCTAAATTGTAGTTGCTGTAATCGCTGTTGCTTTGCAACGCTCCTGTTTAAACTTGTAAGCATCACATGTGATGGGTAGGCACTATGAGGATTGAATGAGAATCGGATCTAGATTGATTTTGATTGAGCTGAATTACAAATATGCGGGTCTCAGCATCAAAATAAGCGTCTTGTTTGTGAATTGGCAAATACTTTACTTCATTGTTTCTGCTACATCCGAAATTGCTCAAATTGGTATTGCTTGCTTGACTTACTGACCCTCCACCACGCCCTTCGGCTCTCCAACCAGCACACCACTACCCCCCTCATTCAAACTCCCCATCGCACTCAACCCAGTTCCCTTCCTCTCCGTCACAGCCTTCATCCACCTCTTCGCGTTATCCCCCGGCACCCCCAACCCATCCAGCCCCAACACCTCCCTCAACTCCGGCACCTCTGCATGATCCCTCGTATTCTTCATCCGATGACACCAAACCACCTTCTTCTCCTCCTCCCCTCCTACCTTTGGCGTCACCGGGCTCGCCGCCAGCTCACCCACCGGTTCAAATAAGAACTCACCACCAACCTGCTGCATATCTCCGCCCACCAGCGCCCGTCCCACTGGAATCTGCTTTATTCCTTGCACAATACTGGCAAGGGTGCTGGCCACCATGCTGCGGCGCAGATACTCGGGCCGCGCGCCCAGAGCGAGCGTCCGGGTCATACCTAGCTCGGAGTATAGCTTCGCCGTTGGGTCGGAGTAGATGGGGAATTGGCACTCGCTAGCGTCGGCGTACATCTGGATTAGCGAGGGGGCACCGCAGCCGATGACGGCAATGAAGGTTGGGACGGGGAGTCGGAGGAGGTCATCGGGGGTGATGGAGGCGGAGAGGGCCTTGAGGTATTGTTGGCAGTTCTGGGGGGTGTTAGTGGGAATGGCGCAAGAAAGGGGAGGGGGACGTACGCCGCAGTAGAAGTGTCGGACAAATATCAAGAGCACACGGCGTGGGACGTTGGGGCCGGTGTATAGGGATTTGAAGGGGATGCTCTTCCCGTCGCGGTCGAGGACCGGGTAGTCCTCGATTTTCGAGAGGGTGGCTTGGGTGGGGAGGATGTTGTTGGTGTCGACGTCGCCGGCGAAGTCGAGGGCGGGCTCGGAGTTATGGCTCGAGGTGTCGAGGGAGATCTTCGGAGGGGGGGTTGATGTTGCTGGCGGGGCAGTTGTGGTTGTTGGTGCAGCGGCGGCGGTGAGAGCTGCTGGAGCGGAGTCTGTCGCTGCTGGGCTGGAGCCTGTTTGCGCTTCAGCTGGTGCTGGGATATGGGCGTCCGTGGTAGACATTGTTGGAGTTCGTGTGGTGTTGTTGCCAGGTCAGAGAGGGGGGGATGAAGTGCGATCTCAGATGATATGGGGAAACTCGCTATAAACTTCGAAACACACACTAACGAAGATCCAAGATGCAAGTCGCGAACAAGAGAAGATATACCTTAAAAGCTGCTCTTTTATTAGCACTTATAAAGGTAAAAGCCTAGTTTACTCTTTGTCCTTATTGGCGCGGAGAGATGGGATCGGGGTAGATCTCAAGGTCACAGATTCGTTTCATGTCATGACGTTGTGGCTGAGCAGTGCCTCCATACGCAAGTGGGACAAGGGACCAAGATACCCAGATGTTTGCCTGGGAGATCAACATCCAAGACATCGTCTCTCCGCCATCCCATTCCTTACAACCGCTCGTATAGCGGCTATATTGTTCATATATATAGATTCATTTCTAGGCGCTTACTGGCTTTGTGGAACGCGACGCGTCGACGAGGAAAGGCAGCACTTTGATTGTGCTTATGTAATCCTCTGGGCGTCGTCACTGATGCTTCTCGGCGGGCCGCAGCATGTGGGGATACAGCAATTGAGGCGTAGGTGTGGCAAATATTCCATTAAAAATAGGTGCTTATATTGAATAGTATCTAAACTATTTAATTAAGCATATATGTCTTCATAAAGATACTTTTAGCTCTACTTCAACCTGATATTTCGTCCCATTTCTCACATTTGGTGTACGGCGGCGGAATATTACTCCACCCCGTGATAGATCAGGATCGACACAGCCCTCACTTTTCGTGGGAACGAGTGGCTAGTTTCCTTGTAAGCGCCGAACAGAGGTTGACATGTGGCGGCGCCTGGTAAAACATGAGCGTCTGGATATAACTAGGAAAGGTAACCAATCCGAGTTTTTTTTGTA
Source organism: Pseudogymnoascus verrucosus (assembly GCF_001662655.1). Lineage (NCBI taxonomy): Eukaryota > Fungi > Ascomycota > Leotiomycetes > Thelebolales > Thelebolaceae > Pseudogymnoascus > Pseudogymnoascus verrucosus. The sequence continues at coordinate 760,148 of NW_017263657.1, forward strand.
AATATAGCCCGAAATATAAGTAAGTACCTGATATACAGAGTCCAGAGACTCGTCCGAACATTCCGTACCTGAATTCCCCCCGCTCTCAAAGGAACCATACAGTATTGGATTGGACCCCACTCGGCTACAATAAGCAGCCACTCTAATAGTGGGGTACCCGTCGGATTTCTGAGAGGCCTTTATGTACGCCCCCTCTTGACTTCGCCCGCTCAATGACTGCCGCGCCGCCCTGCATACGTATAGTACATAAATAACTCCATAAATACAGTGCACAGAGTGCCGCCTAGGTTTCCTGATCTAAGTTCATCAGACGATAAACCCAAAATGACGGAGGCAGAAACAGTAACAGAGGAGAAGCGCTCCTCGTCACGCAGTAAGCTAAGCGGGTACCTGTAAGCACCCGCCTCCATCGCACCCGGCGCAAGTAGGAAATCTTACGCGATATCCAGAAAAGAAGGTCTCGAAAAAGGCAAGGAGGGAGCGCTGAAGGGCAAGATCGTGCTCGAACAGTCCCTCGGCCTTGGCCACAAGCCTAACGTGGTACCTCCCGGAGAGGCTAATATCAACGGGGAACTGCGCACCGTCCAGATCGGATGGCATCCCGTTGGGGGTCTGGGAGGCAAGTGGTTTGCGGAGAAGACGGGGCTGGGTAAGAAGATCACGGAGAAGATCAATAAGTATCCTGATCCGACGCAGCACTGGGCGGTGCTGGTGGGTGGATTCTGTCATGAGCTTTGGATGGTATGTTTAGTAGCCCCAACTGTAAATTTGGTTCTGGAATTGAAGTGTTTCATAGGACGAGCATTTGGATGTCATCTACATCAATGAGGTCGTCGTCAAAGATGAGTGGCACACGTATGAAGTCGGAACCACGAGATTCAACGACGAGGCGCTCAGACAAGCCGGTTAGTCTCCCCTCTGATATGGCTCCTATTGCCCAAGCCTCTAACACGCAGCTAAGGCGAGATGGTCATCCACAATATGAGAGCAACCAGACCAGCCTACAACATCATCAGCAACAACTGCCAAAATTTCGCCGTCCTCCTACTCGACGCCATCAAGATCGGCGCGCACAAAGAGTTCGCCACCAGCTTCGCCGTGTACCAGGCCGCCACTGGCGCGGGTCAGATCAAAGACCTATTCGTCGATCAGCATCCCGAGGAGCAGCAGGACCAGCAGCGTCCGACGTTGCATCATCAGGATACGACGCAGAATGCGCAGCAGGTCATGGAGGATAATACGACGAAGTTGGATAATCACCAGTCGTCGTTCTTCTCTAGTGTCAAGGATAGAGGGACATCCCTTAAGGATAGAGGGCTGTCGATGTTTTCCAAGGGGGACAGTCCGAAGGATGCCTAGAGCGACTAGATGGTGTAGGTGAACATGGGAGTATCCCGCTGGTGCGAGGCCTAATGAGGAGTAAAGGTGGTGGTTGAGCATTCTGAGGTTCTGCTCGGATGCGAGATAGGGGAGATGGACAAGAGACGGCGTGCTTGGCAGCGAGAAGTTGCCATATGATAAGATACCCATGTTCGAAATGAATAAAATATTGAACGATATTGACGCCCCCTTGGTTCGTGTTCCGACATAATAGTGCATTGCAAGATGGCGTAAAGAGGGAAGCAGCTTGTTCGCGATCATCAGTTAAATCATATATTCTATGTTTAGCACATAACCAACGCCAAAAATCAATGCCCCATCACCCCAACCCCAACCTGACCCCTATCAATCCGAATGCCCCGGCTTCCCCGTGAGCACTCCATCACTCTGCCTCTTCCTCCTCTTCCCCAGGACCTCAACAAAGTACTCGCTGAGCGTAAAGCACCAGTGCCCCGCGACCAGCACGCCGCTCAGGATATTCACGACCTTGATAGTGAAGCGGAGGAAGCTGTCACGACGCTCCTCGATCGTCAGCATCAGCGGCTCGATGTCGTACTTGAAGAAGATGCCGGGCACGGTGCGCTCGTCGATCTTGCGGTCCTCGTGTGTGACGGCGTACTGGTTCGTGAAGATGGTGCGTTTTGAGGAGAGGGGGTTGGGTGACGAGACGGTGTAGATGGTGGGGACGACGGACATGAAGTATTGAGACTTGTGGAATTGGTTGGCGGTCGTGATAACGGTTTGATCGAGGGGGTTGACGAGCTTAGGGTAGAAGGCTCCGAAGGAGAATTCGGAGACGATGTGTGAGAAGTTGAAGCCTGGTAATGAGTCAGTAAGAACCTGGGTGTAGCAGGTGTGAAAGCCTCATTGCCTCCCCATACTTACTGCTGTGCTCCAAATGTTTCGTCCCAAACGCTTCCTGGTATCCGTGTCCTCGAGCCGTGACATGGAAGTCGCCCTGCACTTTGTTGAGCATCATGCTTCCAAATATCCTGCAGCTATCTCCGTCCCGAGGATGGCCCTTAATCTTTGGCGTCTTGGCCCACTTGTTCGACCGCATCGCCGTGTAGATAATATCGTGGACATGCTCCTCTCCGAAACCCTCATCATGTCCATCTTCCTCCCACCCCTCATCAGTTATAATACTCCCATCCGCATTGTGTCCTAGCTGATGCTGCCCCTTCACGTTGACCCACTGCAGCCAGTTCGTGAGATCCGTCTTGAGCACCTTCGACGCCAGGATTCGGTCACCCGACGCATCCTGCACGTTGATATGGATATCAGGACAGCGCATCGCAACCACCATGTCCAAGTTGACCTGCAGGTCACGGCTGACGAACTTCTCGACCTCGAAGGTGTGGTCCTCGTTCCCGCGCCACCAGCGCCCCAGCTCAGAGAACGTGAGCAGCGCCGAGATGATCAGCATCAAGACCGTCCACTTCCCGCCTCCAGAGGTTTTCGTGACATATTCCGGTTTGGATTTCGCTGTAAAGGGTTACAGTAAGCAAGGTGTTTCCCTGAGCAGCCAATTCGCCGCGCGGCTCGAGGTGTGCGAGCCCAGTAATTGGATAGAAGGGCCGGAAGTGCCGTTTGTATGACAATGGAGGAGAAAACTCACGGAATGCATCGAATGCTGAGACTATGCTCCCCTTCTCCGCAAACCTGTCCTCATCCAGACCGTGACTCGCGAAGCCGTTCATCGGGGGCGACGTTCGTTGCTTCTTGGGCGCATGCGCTTCGTTGAAACGCTGCCCTGAAAATCTTTATGCCTGTTCCCCCTTCTGCGAAAATTTCATCGTCAATTGGAAAAGAGGCGCAAAAGGGTATTGGTCTCGGGGACTTTTACTGGTATCATATTTCGAAGAGGACAGCTTTGGGGAAAGAGGGTAGATGGTCTGTGCGTTATATTATCCCGACAAGGCTGAGGGGACACAGCACGGCATCGACGCCAGCCACTCCGCCTCAGAAATAGATGGACGAAATAAGAATTTCTCTAGTATGCTTATATTCGACTAACTATGATATTATGACTATTATTAAAGTAACTTGCGCGCTTTTTCAACACCTACAAGCCTAGATTCGAGAACATGGATTCCTGGATCCTCGAATATCTCAAACCCATCCACGAGTAACTCACAGACATATACCACCCTACTCTTTCCATTAAACACGTAACCATAACCACATAACCGCGTAACCACATAACCCAACCCATCACTTCCGCCAAGCCACAACTGCTCAATGTTGTTAGGTCGCATTCTGTGCCTTGTTTTTCGTTGAACTAGCCAGGCCAACCCCAAGACCAACGCCAAGGGCGATAGCCAGCACAATAAGAACGCAAATGAAGAAGCACCACCACTTGAGCTTGTTGCGGTTTTTGGCATGGACAATAGCCTTACCGACCTGCACGTTCCCACTCTCGAGGTCCTGTGTCGCATGCTCAGCATTTGCCTCTGTGCGCTCAACGAGAGGCTCCTGCGCGACAACGAGCTGGTCCATTTCATTGAAGAGAACGGCCAGCTCAGTGATCGTGCGCTCAATGCGCTGGAGCTCGTCGTGGCGGGCCTTGACAGCGCCTAGAGCCGATTGTGCTTGACCGCGGCGGTTGTTGAGCTGAATTATCGTTAGTCTCATGAGTTACTAGCGGATCGCGAATACTTACCGCCATCTGGAACACATTCTGGCTGTTTGGGTCATTGGACGCATCGGCGACCGCGGCAAGTTCGGTGTCGGTAGCATCTGGGTTCACAATGAGGTATTGTCTCCGGATCTGCTCCTGTCTCCTTGTCCTGTAGTCGCGCTCCACACCCTGATACTTCGTGAGCTTCAACTGAAACTCCTTCTTCAGCGGCGCGATCTGGGTGAACTTCATGTTCTGCGTATCATTCCTCGTGTTGGCCGCATCTTGCTCTAGGTTCTTGATCAACCTCTTGAGCTGCTCGTTTCGCGACAGCGTTTCCGACTCAAGCTGCTGGAGGCCTGGCCCGAGCTCTGCTGCCGACGCGGTGTCTGTTGCATCGAGTAGGCGCTGATGAAACCTGGCGACTTCGGCCATGGAGGTATCGAAGCCTCTGAGAAGGTCTCTAATGACCGCGACCTGGTCGAGGAACTCGCGCTGAGTACGAGGCTCGACGTATGTACCACCCTGGGTCGCCTGGACAGGCGCGACCGACATATTCCTCAGTTCGGTAGATTCGCCTTGCGTGTATGGGTCCTGTGATAATGGTCAGCGAATGCGAAAATCTGGCATGGTAGCTGGATCATACACCTAGAGATACATCATATCCTGGCGTCGAGCCACCGTGTGGGTTTCCTCCAAATTGGTCGTACTGTGCATAAGACATTACTTTGCGCCTTTGAGAACCTTTTTCTCCTATTCAATGGCAGATGCTGTTGGATTTATTATCGTTGCGCGACAAACGATCAGCTTCGAACGTCAGACGAAGCGTAAGCTTGGGGGCGTAGTAATAACGCCGGGCCTCCGGATAATTGGGATCGTAATACGGCGAGACGAAGGTTTGCGGATTGCGATTGACTAATGGAGGTATTTAAAAAGATGGTGAAGATGCGATTATATACGATTTAAATGTATATTAATGATGAAGATCGAAGATTGAAGATGGCTTTTCTATCCTCTGAATCGCACTCTAGGTAACAATGTTTCTCTCGTTACGATTGGCCTTATCATAACGTCACGTTGCGACGATCATCGTGGAAAGTGGCTCAAAAGGGTTCAGCCGCCACTAAAGGTTAAAACTTGCGTCACCCAGCCACAGCCCGCCCACGACACGAATACACGAGTAAGGATCTGATGCGGCGAATAAAAATTAAAATAGTCGTGAGTCCCAAATACCGATTTTGAAAATTGGATTGGAAATAAACAGATTTAAACATGAAACCCTAATGTACAGCTTCAATTGAGGCAAATCCTAGAGCTGTAGTATGCACTTCAACCCCACACTTTGTTCCACCACATCACGTGCGGAGGGACATTAGCACACAGACAGTGGAGGCTGGCGGCCCAGACCACTAACTTGGCATGCAAGGCTACGACAAACCGTGGGGTTTCACGAAATACTATATGAAGGTTACAAATTATTGTCCCAATGGATGTAGAAGCTGAATATCGGCACATAATGTTCTTCATAGCTGCATTCCGTACATGGTACTGTCTATGTAATCCTTGATTTACCACCCAACAGCGTAGCGCAGTCGTGCTATGCACAACGAAGGCCTGTCACTGCCAAACTATGCAGCCTTCCGCAGAGGACGGAAAGCATGGCAGAGGCAATTCGCTCCATTGTGTCTCAGTCCAACGGTGTATAAGCTTCTGCGTTGACCTCTTTGAGGCCACTTCGGAATCGCGTTTTGCAGTATGCCCGATATGCATACAGGAGGGTTTCTCCTGAGACTACCACGCAGCGTTGGCTCAAAGGACGCCCAGGGAGCTGGCACTTATATCAAGATGAAGTGCCGCCATATGCTCTCAAATTCGCCATCAAGCCAGCCTTTTATATGCACTGCCGATTGCCCCTACCGTCGCCATGCCCTTCACCGTATACGCTCCGGTTGTGGTCGACGAGGCAAGCAGGATTGCAGCAACAATTTGGGCGTTTCCCTGGATAGTTGACACTGTACGCGGCTGGGCGCTTCTTATCATGACGGTGAGGGGGTTGTAGTGAGAAATTTCCGTTTTCATTCGTAAGTTGTCCTACCGATTCCCCAACGCCGCGCTATGTAGGTCCATCACCCTTCCTCACAGATAATCTTTCTTCTTACTCGTCCTAGTGTATTGGTTCATCCTCCACTCGACGTCGCCATCCTTATTCTCCAATGTGCCGCCGCGGATCTCGAAGCACCTCATGCTCATACGCGGGCCAACCTCTGCCAACTCCACACTCTGGTATCCGGTCTTGACGAACACATGATGTCGCACCTCGATCGTATCTTCGATGTTCTTGAAGGTTACAACCCTGCTTCCGAGTTTTGTCCTGTTTGTCACCGCCTCACGGGGAGGGAAGATATGCTTCAAGATCTTAACAATGCGCTGTCCGAGACGAGATGTGAACCCCTCGAAGATGAGGTGGGGGTATGACTCGCTGACGGTTCCACGAGAGCTGTTTGGGATATCATGGCGCAAGACGACGTTATGTAAAGAGAACGAAATTGTTGGGCCGTGAGGGAAGTGCGACAGTGTCATGGCTGTGGGCGTTCCGCGATGTTCGTGGAGCAGGATCATGTCGGAAAGTCCAGAGGCCTGGGCGGACTGGATCAGATTCCCCAAAACCAAATTTCCTCTGTTTAGACGAATGGATGTAGGGAGAAGTAATCTAATCTCTTTGGCAAAGGACGATAGGCGCGAGGAGGGATCTCTTGACGTTGTGACTAGAACTCGTGGATCGACAATTCCGGAGAGTTGCGCATACTCGTCGTCCAAGTCCAGCTCCTCATTTGCCGTCAAATCAGCCCGGGACTCATCGTACTTGTAATCCTCTCGTAATTTCTTGTCGTTTGCAATCTCGGGAGCAAGCGGTTTGCCTGTGGCGAGTGATGCCCTTAACTTCGAGCGTTTTTCTGAGGTTTCTGCATCGCGAAGAGTTATCGCGCGGCGATACAAATAGTCTCGCCTTTGTCGGGCTTGTTTGCGCTATAGAAGTGATTAGCCTCAATACCGACATGATTAGAGATCTATAAGGAGGTTAAGTACGTACCAGCATGGTGGATGTTGTTGTCGAAAGTTTTTTTGATGTGAGAAGTTCGCCAACAATATAAATTCTTAGCTCAAGCCTTTCATGCGGCTGGATGTCATTTTTGCCGAGCACTATCGCGCCGCTACTGTAATCTGCATTTGGCCTTTCCCTCGAAATCTTAGAACAGCTTTGATTCCGCCACAATTCCCACTCGAAGCTCGTCAAAACTTCCGTCACGTCTGAGGAAGTTTAAAATCACTATCAGGTTCACGAGCATGACTTGAGACGCAACGCGCTTCTGGACCCTATATTCCCCGCGGTTACGCCACAAGGCTGATCAGTGAGTATTCTGACCACTACCGCGACTCGCGGCAACCACGAGCAAGCCTTTGAGGACAGAGGCTAACTTTTGTTGTGTCTGCAGGCGCCTTATAAAATTTGCACTCCTCAGATACAAGCCCGACAAGTATGGAGGGCGCCTTTACCCATCTGGGAAACCACCTCATCTCAGACTCCGCCGCTGCGATTAATGCTGGAGACGATTTGTCGGCTATCGACCCCGAAGAGAGCCTCCTCTACGGCCAGTATGGAGGCGCGGGAGGCCTCGGACCTACTCGCCGCAGAAATGACGATGATGACAACGAGACCGAAGTCTACGACGACGACGATGTAGAGAGCCTCGCAAGCATGGCCGTCGACGGCATGAAATCTCTCGGACTCAGAGGCGTCGAAGACGAGAAGGAACTTCCGGCTCATGCATGTGCCTACTGCGGTATCCATTCGCCCAGCAGCGTTGTTAAGTGCTTGGGTTGCACCAAATGGTTCTGCAGCGCCCGTGGCAACGCCTCCTCATCGCACATTGTCAACCATTTAGTTCGAGCTCGCCACAAGGAAGTTCAGCTGCATCCTCAATCAACACTGGGCGACACTGTTCTCGAATGCTACAACTGTGGGACTAAGAATGTCTTCCTTCTTGGGTTTATTCCGGCGAAATCCGACACCGTGGTTGTGCTGCTCTGCAGACAGCCCTGTGCGTCTACACCTTCGTCTAAAGACATGAGCTGGGATATCTCTAGATGGCAGCCTTTGATTGAAGACAGATCCTTCCTTCCGTGGCTCGTGGCTGTGCCCAGCGATGCTGAGCAGCTCCGTGCTCGCCACTTGACCCCGCCAATGATCGCAAAACTAGAGGAAATGTGGAAGGATAACGCCGCGGCAACCATTGCAGACTTGGAAAAGGCAGCAGGAATCGACGATGAACCAGCTCCCGTACTTCTGAAGTACGACGACGCTTACCAGTATCAAAACGTCTTTGGACCGCTTGTGAAGATTGAGGCAGACTACGACCGCAAGCTGAAGGAGGCCCAATCCGAGGACGGACTTGTCATTCGCTGGGACTATGGTCTTAACAACAAGCATCTTGCCAGCTTCGTGCTTCCTAAAATTGAGCTCGGAGATGTCAAGTTGGCTGTTGGCGACGAGATGCGTCTCAAATACAAGGGAGAGTTGCGCCCTGTCTGGGAAGGCGTTGGATACGTTGTCAAGATTCCAAACAACCAGTCTGACGAAGTCACGATCGAGTTGCGAAAAATCGGAAACGATAAATCCGTGCCAACTGAGTGCACCCACAACTTCTCCGCTGACTACGTCTGGAAGGCTACTTCTTACGATCGTATGCAACTGGCCATGAAGACCTTTGCAGTTGACGAAATGAGTGTCTCTGGTTATATCTTCCACAAGCTACTTGGCCACGAAGTTGCTGCGGCGCCAATGAAGATTCAAATGCCAAAGAAATTCAGCGTTCCCGGCCTTCCCGAGCTGAACGGCAGCCAAATCAATGCCGTCAAGAGCGTCCTTCAGAAGCCCTTGAGTCTTATTCAGGGACCTCCAGGAACTGGAAAGACAGTCACATCTGCAACAGTCATCTACCATCTATCTAAAGTCAATGGTGGCCAAGTTCTCGTCTGTGCTCCTTCCAACGTCGCAGTTGACCAGCTCTGCGAGAGAATCCACAGAACCGGATTGAAGGTTGTGCGTCTTACTGCCAAGTCCCGTGAAGATGTCGAATCTTCGGTTGGCTTCTTGTCTCTGCACGAGCAGGTACGAATGAACGATAGCAACCTCGAATTGACCAAGCTCTCGCAACTTAAAAGCGAATTGGGTGAATTGTCCAGCCAGGATGAGAAGAAGTTCAAGTCTCTTACCCGGGCCGCTGAGCGCGAGATCCTGAACAACGCCGATGTTATCTGCTGTACTTGCGTTGGTGCCGGAGACCCCCGTCTGTCTAAGATGAAGTTCCGAACTGTGCTTATCGACGAGTCCACCCAATCTGCCGAGCCTGAGTGTATGATTCCATTGGTTCTGGGCTGTAAGCAGGTTGTTCTTGTGGGTGATCACCAACAGTTGGGCCCAGTCATCATGAACAAGAAGGCAGCAAAGGCTGGCCTGAACCAATCGCTCTTTGAGCGTCTTGTCATTCTTGGACTTGCTCCTATCAGACTTAACGTGCAGTATCGTATGCATCCTTGCTTGTCTGAGTTCCCTTCAAACATGTTTTACGAAGGCTCTCTTCAGAACGGTGTCACGATGCAACAGAGACTCCGTCGCGACGTCGACTTCCCTTGGCCTGTTGGTGACACCCCAATGATGTTCTGGTCCAACCTGGGTAACGAAGAAATTTCTGCTTCCGGTACTTCTTACCTTAACCGAACTGAGGCGTCCAATGTCGAGAAAATTGTCACGCGCTTCTTCAAGGCTGGAGTTCAGCCTGCTGATATCGGTGTCATCACACCCTACGAGGGACAGCGCAGCTACGTCGTCAGTTCTATGCAGAACACGGGCACTTTCAAGAAGGAGAACTACAAGGAGATCGAGGTTGCATCCGTCGATGCTTTCCAAGGCAGAGAGAAGGATTTCATCGTGCTTTCTTGCGTTAGATCCAACGACCACCAAGGCATTGGTTTCTTGAGTGATCCTCGCCGTCTTAACGTGGCTCTTACCCGTGCCAAGTACGGCCTTGTCATTCTGGGCAACCCCAAGGTTCTGTCCAAGCACCCTCTTTGGCATTACCTCCTCCAGCATTTCAAGGAACGCAATTGCCTGGTTGAGGGGCCACTCACCAACCTGCAAACCTCGCTTCTGCAGTTCAGCCGCCCTAAGACCACCTACCGCGGACCTCAACGCTACCAGATGTCTTACTCTACCGGACTACCAAGCAATGCACGCCCTCCTAATGGCAAGACTGGCAACGATTACAGCGACGCCGGTTCTATGCTAGGCTACATTCCCGATGACGTCTCGTCCGTCCACTCCTCCGCCCTCGGAGGAGTCGGCGTCGGCTCAGCCTACCCGCAGATGTTCTCCAGCTTCGCAGCTGACAACAGCTGGCCCGGCCTAGACCCCCGCAACCGCGCCAACGGCCAAAAGGGCCGCAACCGCCCCGCCGAAAGCGTAACCGGTGAATCCGTTGCCGCCAGCGAGATGACGGACACCACTAGCAGCGTACTTGACGGTAAAGGCGCAAGCCAAGGCGGCGTTAGCCTCGGGCCCGCAGTCCACGACCAGAAGCAGACGAGCCTGAGCCAGTCGGACCGCCTGAAGCGGTACGTCGAGTCTGGCGGACGCCTGCCCGACTACAAGACCGGCGACGCTGGGAGCGTGTTCGGCGGCAGCTCGCTGCTGAGCGGCGCTGGACGACGCACCCTGGACGACGATGAGAAGAGCGTGTCCACTGCGTTTGCGAGCCAGGTCGGCGGGGGCTACGACTGATTGGGCGGGGAGCGGTCGAATGGACCTTTTAAACCTTTTGTCTTCGGAAACACGTAGCACCCATCTATCCAATCGATGCAGCGTCTCGACGCAGCCTAGCTGGACGACAGCCAGTGCCCTGCGGGCCCTCGCGGGCCCGGAGAGGAGCTGAGGAGCGTGGTGGCCACATTTGCTGAGCCGACTCGTGGCGATCTTGGAAGGAGGGCTGGAATGGGGCGGGGACGATATACGGGAGGGGGACGATGCGAGGGGGTGTGTGTGCAATGTGTGCAGAGTTGATTTTACGATGTATGTGCTTGTTGGAGGGAAAACGGTGGGATGTGTTCCACGCATGCTTTGCGCTGCCTAGGGATAAGTGACAGTTGAGGCCTAGGCCTGTCCGGATCACTGTCTAGGGCGCGGCGTGGGTGCAATTTCTCGCGATGGGAGGATCTAAAGGACGCCTTAGAGATAGACAATACACATGTTCCACCAGCTTTGGTATTGGTCTTTGGTTGAATTGTTTGTTTTGTAGATCGAAGTCAGATGCAAGTGAGACACACTCTCTCTGACCGAGGAGCTGTATTGTATGATATGTACATCACGACGCAAGGGACAAATTGCAGGTGGATTTAATATGATCGGATGGGGTAACCGACGACCATCTTGGATAGGATATCAGATTACATCAATCCGCCCTTCCCTTTCGAGACTGCAAGGGGGAACGCCTACAGCAGAATACGTGAACTCATTTTACCAAATTAATCTTACCTGTATAATCTTTTTGCCGCATGTAGTCCTACAAACACCAGCACAGACAACATCAAAGTCTTCCACTTGTATCCCACGGTACCTGACTGATCGGAACATCAAGTCACGATACCCTCACCTCTCAATCACCGACCCGCACCCAACTAACCCATCTCTCACCAGCTAACGCCTCCCTTCATCAGCCCAGGCGTCTTCTAGCGCCAGGCACAGCATCGCTCGCCACGTGCTAACTGCATCCACATCTCCCTCCGCTATCTGACCGCGCATCGCTTCCCTGCGTCCTCGCCGTCGCGAACCCCGGAGTACCACCGAGGTCCCCCTCAGACCCTCAGCCCTTGCGTGCCCAGGTACTACTGTACGGTACATACCGGGCATGTTCTACTCGCCCTCACCTCAGCGTAGCAGCGCGCACACGCCCTCCGCAAATCCGCAGCCAAGGTCGCAGCGCCATGCACGCAACCCACCCGTTCGCTCCGTCTAATATATATTCCCCGGAACACGAGATGGGGTCTGGCCGCGGGGTGGGGATGGAGGGATGGATGGAGGGGGTAGGGTAAGGTAAAGTTCGAAACGCAGCGCCGCGGACCGGGGGATTTTTGGGTAAGGAATTGCTTGGAGGCTTGCGACTGGATGCGTTGGGGATAAGCAAATACTATATACTACTATATACTACTATACCGTGGTGCTGGGGATGGAGCGGCGGTATTGCGAGTTGCGGCGTGGGAGGGCTGCGAGGGGATGCAACCTCTTGTCTCATGATCCCGGCTCGGTGCGCTGTAGAGATGCAAGGGTGGATTTCGATATTGTACCTGTCGTCTTGGTGATGAGTGGTTTTGGGGATTTTTTGCACGGCACGGGAGACCGTGCGAGATGGGAGATTTTTTGGGGAGATTTTTGCAATGCGAGGCTCTTGGAGCTGTGGTGAAGGTAGCTAGAACGGTGGGGCATTTACGAGAAGGGCTAGGGGACTACTGAAGGGTTTGCTTTTTTGTTCCTTCTGGATTGGATGGCTATGGCTACAGACTAGAAGGAATTGTTGAGCGAGTTAGCTAGGAGTTTAGGGCAGAATGCAAGGGGTCCGAGGCTCGTGAGAAAAAGCAAGGAGAGTTGCTTCTTCTCGAAGGACCCCACACGATTCCTTCCATCGTGCCCACGAACCATGAGGCGCAACGGCGACGTTCTGGTGCGGAGTTGTTCGGTCGGACAGACAAGGCTGGGCAGATCCACCACATCCCGATTACCTTAAGCTCGACCCCCCAGCCTCGCTGAGCGGTAACGCCGTTCGCGCTGCTGATCGTCATGAGGCGATCAGCCATCAGACTGGGCAATTAAATCTGCCGATCGCGGGCGCATGAGACATTGATTGGACGATCAGCAGGGACCGCCGTCTTGTCTCTCCAACATGTGGAATGGGAGTGACTCTGGAAGCCTGGCAGGATCGAGGGATCTGGGACAGCGGATCTGCGCGCCGCGAAGGGGACGCTGGAAGCGAGAGAGTCCGAGACACACAGTAGCTAGGCCGAGGGAGTCGGTCGCCAGGGCGCTGAAGGGAAGGTGTCGTGGAGGGTCCAAGTCCCGGACGAATAGGGGCGCGGGGTGGCGGGCTATAGAGTGGCGACTAGCCCGAGACACGGCGGATGGCGTAAGGAGAGAGCGATCGATTGGACAGGGGATGTTTGCCGCAGGTTCGGCGAGGGGCGTGGGAGGGGGAGAGGGGGTCTTGATGGGGAAGTGCTCAGCTTGTCCGGCTGCAGGTCCTTTCTGAGTTTGGAATTACAGTTTCTCAAATCGGGTCGGTGGGAGGAGGCTAAGGGGATTATTGACTGTTGGAGTGGGCTTGATTTGGAGAGTGGCGCTGACATGAGCCTGTGAGGCTGGGAATCAGTCGTGTGTGCTGTAACTACCGTGTGTAGTACAGTACCATAGCGGTATTGTTGTACCACAGTTCGGCGCTGTTTCCTGTACTACTTAGCACGGTAATCAAGCTGTGTTGAGTGCACGTGGAGCGGAATGGCGCACTTGTGTTGCATCCCACGATGGCAGACCTGTGGTTCGTTCTTGGTCGGAAAGCCGCAGCGCCGCTGCAAGCGCAGAGAGCAGAACGAAGTGGGTTTTTCCTCCGATCCAGTAATATGGGCTGGATGCGACTTTATATCGCAACCTTGAGTTGAAACATTTGACGTCCCCGGGGGTCAATTGCTGTGGGCGAGTCAGTGTTGTGTTTCATGCTCGTCCGTGGATGGTGGGACGACGGAGTGGTGTGTGGGTAATATGGGTAATATCGTAAGTAGTGCAGATTTGGCCCGACGCCTACGGAATGTGGTCCCCCTATTTCACTTCCCCTTTGGGACGACATGAGACCCGATAAGACACAGATGAGCAGGAGGGAGGAGCAGACGGCAGTTTGGATATGCAGATATGAGGATCTGAGTGGCTCTATTAGGAAGTGAGTAGTACTGGCCCATGTGCCCATATGGGTCAGGTTTGTATGAATATCGCCGTGTGGTTGATGCCCTTATAGGTTTGACTTGTTCGATTTGGTATGGTTTTTATGGTTTTTATGGTTTCTGGTATGTGTTATTACTCCGTCTAGCAAGGTATAAGGGATGAGAGGGGGAGGGAAGGGACGGGAAGGGGTGGAAATGGTGGAAGGGGGACAGACCAAAATGCTAGGTTCGACAGAGGTACCTTGGTGTGTATGCTCCACACGCCTGTGCCGCATGTACCTTTGTCCTATATTCCACACCACCGGCATGATATCAACCAGGTCAACCAGGTCAGGCCAACCAGGAGATATTGCTTGATGCAGGTGAGGCCATTGAACGGGGAGTCTGTGCCCCTCCGAGTGACCTGGCGATCTTGTACAGTAAGGAGTAGTTCTATGTATCTGTCAGTAGTCTATTCAGTAGTATTCAGTAGTTTGTCAGTAGTAGAATGAGTAGAGAGACACAGTCTCGGAGAAAGACCCAGACAGACCCTGATCAAATGTCACTTTGCTACATATTCCCTGAATCGAATCAAGACAAGCCCGACAAGACACAGGTGGTCCCCAAGAGTTCCAGTTAAGAGGGTCTGTAGTCCCTCAATTAATTCTTCTTGACGACGTTTGGCCTCAACTCCCTTTCGCAACTTCACTTCCTCTTCACCACAACAAACACAGTGTGCGCGCGCAGCACATCCACCGCTAATTCCTTGGGTGTCGCGCCAAATAACGACTTCACCTTGCACAAATAATGGCTTTCCCGATCTGAGAGTCGCATTTTAATTATACGCACATAACAAACATTACACACATAACACAACATTCTCGCCGTTCATTCACTCGCAACGGTAGCTTTATACGGTACGTTCGCCCTCTTTTTTCCTTTCATTCACAGTCCGGCGCGAAGGACCCTAGCCACCCATTGGCCGCGACGCGAGCACTCGCCTGCATTATCACAAAACTCCAGCGAAATCCAAGGTCCAATCTGGTGCCAGAGGAGCATAATTTGCTTGGAGTGGTTGGGATCGCCGATTCTCTCAGAGGGCCTCTAAATCAGTCGTGTGTTCACGGTGTTTACGCTGTTTACGAAGCACTCGCTGTGCAAGCAGCGCAAAACACAAATTCACTTCCCTCCTAACCCCCACTCCCTCAATTGATGCTGGCAGCGCATCAAACACAGGAAGTTTGCTCAGTCGGCACTCTGACTGCACTTGGTCACTGCACCGGGACGGCACCTGGGGGCGATCATACAGCGGTCTCTCAATAGTGAAATTGGGTTACCCCAGATCAGTGGAGCAAAAGTGGCTAACTCTGGACACCTCCATGCAGACTTGCGATTCTTCCTTATATTGACTCTCTTACCTTCAATCGAAACAACCTCACGACTTATACAACTTGCAACTTTGCTTGATCAAAGTTCAAGATAACTCGGAATACGACTGCTCCTTCTATAAACGAGGGAGGCGGCGCAATTGACGTCCTGGCGCCCCACTGTAGTGCCGATCCTCATTTCTCGATATGGCTTTCTCAGGATTTACCTCGCCTACAGGGCTCGACAATAGTAGTGTCACATCCTCGACTCTGAATAGAGCGAGGTCTCACAGCATCTCCAGTGATCAACCCTCTGCAAACGGGTACAGCGCGATGCTTTCACCACCAACACTCGTTCAACCGCAGCCGCTCTTTCTTGCCATTTCTGCGGCCTCACAGATCGTGACAAACGACCATGATAGCCATTCCGAAGCCTGGTTTGATCAGCATGGCCTCGAACCTTCAGGAGAGACCGCCTTGGTCAACCCAGGGGCCCTGAAGCTCGTAAACAACTTTCTCGATCAATTACTCTTCAACTTTCTCGCCATCTCGAAATCAACATCTCTTGCTTCGCTTAGACCCGCCGTTGTCGAAACCCTAAAGCCAAAACTTGCAAAGGAGGCAATTCACCAAGCCGACCAAGAATTGGAGGAATACTTGGGCGGTGGTGACGACGAAGAGCTTATCTCATTTCACAATGGCATTGAGCCGAGTGGAGACTGGGATTTAGAGCTGGTATGGAAACGCACACGTCTACGCTGCATGGTGTATTCATCACTGGGCGATATGGAAGAGGAGGATGAAGATCACTACACAGAGCTGGAACACTTGGATGGCCCTCCAGGATCTACCAACAGATACTCTAACTCGTTAGGCGTGGTCTCACCTGCAGTTGCCATTTTCCTGACTTCAATTCTCGAATTTATGGGCGAGCAGGCATTGACCGTAGCAGGACAGGCCGCGTACCACCGCATGCGCTCAAAGCAGCAAAAAGATGAGAGAGATGGAAGCAGCGTCCCCAAGCATGTGGCGGATCGTGTTATTGTCGAGGATGTCGATATGGAGCGTGTTGCCCTGGATAGGACACTTGGTAGACTTTGGAGAGGCTGGAAGAAACGCATACGCTCCCCAAACGCATCTATTTCACACAGCGTTCGCCGATCTTACTCTAGAGACTCGATGCAATCACGTCCTCACAGCCGAAGAGGCAGCCTCGCCCCAGAGCAACAAGTTCCCGAAATCAACCATAGATTCCAGGACACTCCGATCAACGAGCCCGAAGAGGAAGACGAGAACCACCCACAACCGACGGCAAACGACGAGGAACCCGTCCTTTTCGAAGCGACCATCCCACTTCCAATGGGCGAGGATGATGTTAGAGAAATCGAGATACCCGGAGTTGCAGAGCA
This sequence comes from Pseudogymnoascus verrucosus, assembly GCF_001662655.1. Lineage (NCBI taxonomy): Eukaryota > Fungi > Ascomycota > Leotiomycetes > Thelebolales > Thelebolaceae > Pseudogymnoascus > Pseudogymnoascus verrucosus. The sequence continues at coordinate 776,938 of NW_017263657.1, forward strand.
GAGTGGAGATGAGGCAGATGATGAGGTGGACGAGCCCAAGCAATCTCGCCGCAAGAGCATGATGATCTTCACAGCCAATACCAAAGGTCTTCCTACACCGATCAACTCACAACCCGCAACACCCGGTTTCCTTTCTCCCAAGTCGAGAAAGCGATCCCACTCGATGCCATCTCCAGCGGCCTTGGCTTTTGCTTCGCCAATGAAGAGACGCAAGTCAACCGACGAGGACGAAGAACCAGCCGTGGAACAAGACACGGAATCCGAAATCCCAGCACTTTCTGAAAACGTGTCGCAAGACTCCGAGGATACCTATGTCTTGGCCACCAAGGAGCCTTCCAAGGAGTCGAAGATCGTATCTCAAACCCCGAGAGAATTGGAGCCTGAGAAGCCATCTAAATCAGAGACCGTCCCACACTCTAGAAATGCGTCACAGAGTTCTCACAAGGGTGGATTGATTGCCGGAGTTGCTGCTGGCGCTGCTGCAATCGGAGCTGCCGCTGTGGCAGGAATTGCCGCAGTTAAACACCACGACAAAACCTCGAAAGTTACGAAAGAAGACGAAGATGACATTGATCTGACAGAGTCAGCCGAAGAACCACAAATCATGACTTCATCTCGTGTATCGATCGGCGATATCCTTGCTCTCGACACGAGTCGAACCCGATCTTGCGACTCCAGTGCCCGTTCCGCGAGCGTTCGTTCTAAGCGATCCGCCAGCGTGCACTCGATCCGCTTGATTGAGGTGAATTCGCCTCGCAGCCCAAGCTCACGTCACGCATCTGGTGATCTTACTTCACGTCCTCCGAATGTAAAGGGCGCTGAGGGTACAGATGCAGCAGCTTCGCGTGGTACCAGCCCTGTCCAGAAGACACCATCAGGCAGCCCCATACTCAAGGCCCCATCTCCTTTGATCAACCAGGTCAGCAAGGACTCGGAGGCTTCTCTACCAGAAGTTGTTGAGCCTGAAAACCTGGGACTGGGATTAGATGGCGTCACCGTTCCTCGATCTCTCCCGGTGCCAGTCCGCTCTCCCCTGCGCGAAAGCCCGAAGACCAAACTTACCTCGGAAGCATTATCTGTCCAGGATACTCAGTTTGCTGCCACATCACAGGGTTCTTATGGTAACTCGGAATTTGTTCTCGGCTCAGCACCTCGTCCAAAATCTACACGCGACGCTGATTCTCTCGCTGCCCCTAGCACACCAGCATCTCTTCAACCACTATGGACAAATCAGGTGGGCTCGCCAGGCAGTGGAACTTCTTCCGCCCCACCCCTTACTCCTCTCCGTGAGATGATGGAAAACGCACCAGACACCTCGGACGAAGCTTCTTCTATTGCTCCAAGCTATTCCGATGCCTCGGTTTTCCAGTCAGATCTCCCGGCGGGAAGCTATTCGGGACCAGGCAGGAAAGACGCCCACACCCGAAACCGAACGAATGCATCCGATCGATCGGTCGCCAGGTCCTCGCCACCACGCTCCCACCGTGAAGAAGACATGGGCCCCAAGCCAGAGTTCCTCAACAAGTCAGCTCGACAGGGCTCGTCAAGCTCCTCCATCAAGTCTTACAAGGTCCGACCTATTCGCACGTCAGAGGAGAGCACTAGCGCCATTGAGGACAAGGGACAGACTTTCGAGCAACTCATCCGCAGCGAGACGACCCTTCAGTACACCCTGACCCCTTCCAATATGCGCGGTATCGATGTAAGTTAAATCTAGCCTTCCTTAAAAGACACGTGCTAACCTATATAGGACATCCCTGAGAGCCCATTGCTTCCAAGGCAAAGCAGCTTCGGACCACGATCCACGCCACTTGGCTCGCCCATGGTTGCCAGCTTCTTAGGTAGCAATTCTGCAAGCTCGCCTAAAGTCTCAACATTCCTTGGCAATGGTAAAGAGGCCTCTGATATCCCGAAGTCACCTGTGGGCGGTACTCGTTTTGCTCCGAAGCCTGCTGTGAGATCTGCTCCTCCTCCAAAGTCTGGGGCACGTGTCAGGCCAAACGCGCCACAGGCGAGAGATGCCAAGATTACGAGCGAGTCGATCAGCGATTTTGCGGACTTCATTAGATCTACTGGGCCGCCCCAGAGCCGTGATGGCTACGCTGCTCAGCCACCACCGCGTCAAGCTAATATCTCGGCTCATCGAATCAGCGCCGCGTCTGTGCCAATTGTCGTGGCCAAGTCTGTGGCTTCAACCGGAAACCGCAATCGCCTTCAAGCTCGCGATGCCGTGGTCCAAAGTGACAATCTGTCGTCTTCAGAGCTGATTGACTTCATTCGTCAGGGACCACCGAGTGACAAAAGCCATGACAACCCCAGGATCCCTCGCACAGTCGCTCCATTCCGCAGCACTATGGACTCGGACCAAATGTCAACGGCACTCTCTGGCAATCGCCTCTCGACCCTCCCAGAGGGCCGCGACCCCCAGATGAATTTCTCCATGGGCACATCTATGCACACCTCAACCACGGCCAATTCTGGCTCCGCAATGAAGAAGCCCTCCCTGCCACAGGCCCATCTACCTGCATTCGATGAAGAGGACATGATGCCGAAGCGCAAGACTCACCGTGTCAAGGACCCCTATGCTATTGATTACAGCGATGATGAGGATGATGACGACGAGTTCACCCTCCCCAAGGGTCCTCCCAAGCGCGTTGAAGAGTCGCTCATCGACTTTCTGAATAGCGTCCCTCCACCTGACACCTCCACCATGAGCTCCATCTTCGATGAGCCTGCGCCTCCCCCGAAGAAGACAATCATGGCGCGCTTCTCGCGCTCCAACTCCACCGCCTCATCCTCCTCCGCTTCAACTCGCAGCTCAGTGCTCACGCGCAACAACGCCCTCCCGCGCAACTCGTCCCTCCCGCAGCACCCCACCTCCTCCCCCAAGAAACACACCCCCATCACTCCCTCCTACTCGACCACCCCGCCCCGCCCCCGCTCCAACTACGCCGCTCAGGTCACCCAGCAGCGCAAGCCGGGATCGCGTGCCAGCCAGAAGCCATCTCCTCGTGAGGCCACGCACTCTCGCAACACTCCTTCTTCTGACCTCGCGGACTTCCTCATGAACACCCCGCCTCCACCAAGCTCGCAGCCTATTGCGAAGGAGCAGGGCGGATTCTCGCGTATGTTCGGACGCAGGAACAAGGCTATCTAAACAGCCAAGACAGGCATGGGAATACGAGCCGACGCCTTCAAACATCTGCGGTGCTATTGTTCTACTCACTATTCTGATTTTTTGTTTATTACGACGCCTTCACTCACTACGGCGTTTTCTCTCTCATATTTGGGCCGGCGGCACGGGGCGAAAAAAACACAAAATATCCGCTCAGTGTTTTCGAGTCCTGGTCAAAACTGGCTACACTACTACTGCTACTACTATTTTTACTGGACTTTCCTCGTACTCCGTTTTATCGGCGCCTAAACTACTTGCTGCATCCCCCCTGACGACTGGGACGAAACCAAAAAACTGGCTTGGCGTACTGAGAAAAACCTGCAAATCGCAATCGCTATCGTTGTCTTATTTTACTTTTTTTGCTACTACGACTACTACTTCTGCTATCCTGCGTCTGTACTTTGCTAGATACCGGACCCAGCTTGCTTCTGCTGTTATTTGTTTTGCAGCTGGGCCTTACTTGCTTTTTTTGTTCGCGCTGTTTGGATTCGATTGGGGGTGGGTGGCATGGAAGCGTTGGGTTTTTTTACTTTTTGTGTTTTTTGACTTCGGCTTTTGGCTTCGGCTTTTGGCTTTGGCTTTGGGAAAGTAATACGGGGGGTGTACTTTTTGAGAAGATGGGATGGGGGGAGTGTGGAGGCGGATGATGGGGGAAGAGATCATTTGTGAACGATGTTTTGAGTCTTGTTGGTGTGTGGATACGAATGTATATATGAAAATAATGCAGTCAAGAAATGGGGGAGTAGCGAATAGCGACGATTAATTTGACACCACGATTCTTATATCTTGACTCTTTCTGAAATGTGACTTTAATCCGCCGTCTAGTGTCCAGGTAGCTCCTGAAATAACAGCGTTGTAAAACAAGTCCCCTAATAGGTGGTAAAACCCAACCAAAATCCTGTCAGCCGAAACACCCAAACGAACGCTCCTCCCCTGCCCGAAAATTAACCTACAACCCAAGCCCACAAAGTGTCTCAACTCTAAATCACCCCCTTTAGCCTCAACGGCTCGGATGTTCTTCCGTGCGACCCCCCACCCCGCGCCCTTTATCCTAAACCCCGCCAAAGCTTGCATTTATTGATTAACTCGGCCTCGCCGCAGCAACCGCGCGCAATCTGGAACAACACTCTTACAGACGCTCTGCCCTGACGGCGGCGTTGCATTGGGGGTATGCGGCTTACCTACCTCTATTATCCCTCGTTTGTTACCCCGCGTTCTGGGAGGGGCAATCTATCAGTTGCGCGTTGATATATTTGTATATATTGTGCGCGATGCAGTCAGCAATTGAGGTCCCATGATTCTATCAGACGATAATGAATGAGTTTCTTCTCATTCCGATGTCCGACGGAAGAGAAGCGGTTGCGCTCCTCTCCCAATTCCTCGGCCCAGGACAATGAGGTGTATATGTAAGTGAGAATCCGCCATGAATCATGGTAAGCATCAAGACCAATCTTTCCTCCCCTATTCCTTTCCTCTCCACCACAGCCAAAATGCGCTCCCTATCTCTCCTCCCCCTCCTCGCCCTCTCCGCATCAGCACAGCTATGTTCGTCCCCCCTCCTCCCCCCAAACACACCCACCCTAACATCCCTCAGGCGCCGATAACCCCTCCATCTGCCCCGCCTCCACCGTCTGCCAAGACCGCGGCGACGGCTCCCCCTCCTGCGTCGGCGGCTTCTCCGCTCCCTGTGCCGCCGGCAATGGCGGAGCCGCGAACTGGGGTCAATGTAAGATTGCCCTCTCCCCCCCATCAGGGAGTAGTAAGAGACAGTAGACAGTACTGATAACCACAGGCGGCGGACAGGGTTTCGCAGGCCCGACTTGCTGCGCTGGCGCGCCGGACTGGCTTTGTTTCTATGCGAATCAGTTCCATTCGCAGTGTTTGAGGGTTATTTACCCTGCACCTGCTGAGACGACAGCGGCGCCGACGACGATGGCTACTTCAACCACTACAGCAGCACCGGCGACGTCGACGGTGGCGAGGGTGTGTACGGCGCATTGGGGACAGTGTGAGTGAATTTCTCTTTTGTTTGTGGGTTGAGAGTGGATTTAGGGTGTGTGGATGTGGACTGGGACTGATTGTTGGTGATATAGGTGGAGGACAGGGATGGACGGGACCGACGTGTTGTCAGGATGATGAGACCTGGTTTTGTGAGGTTGCTAATAACTGGTTCTCGATGTGTCATCCGAGACCTGTGGTGTCCTCGGTGTAATCGAGCGCGGTGGCTATGCCGTCTGCGTGGAAGGGTTAGAGGGAGTTGTGGGTTGGTGCTCAGGGGGTTGGAGTTGGAGATGTCAGGAGGGGAACAGCTTGGATGAAGTAGTACATATGATAGGGACAAAGTATATATGTTATTGGAAAGTCTTTGCTACTACGAGATATATGATAGTGGCTAGATATATGCCAGTATATGGATACATTCCTTGCAATATAGCCTTTGCGCTCAGCAACCCCCCCATTATCTTCTCATGCCAGTCAGCCATAAGCCAATACCTAGCACATCTCCAAACCACCCTTCATCACATCCTCACCCCCAAAACACATAACCTCCCCACCTCTCCCGCCCATCCCATCAAAAAACTAAACCTCAACCCCGTAATCCACTCTTGCAACTCTCTCACCCCATTTATATCCACCGTATCCCCAACCCCTTTCTTGGAGCTTAGTACCCCCACTGCCCCAGCCTCCCCAAGAAGTTCTTTCCACGCTTTTGGCGTCCATTGTAGCTTCTCTGCTTCGAGTGCGCGGGTCTCGTCGAGCAATGATCCTATTACGGCTGGGTTGATGGATAGGGTTTGGACGGTGCCGCAGGTGAGGCATGGGGTAGTGGGTTCGAGGGAGTATATCGGGATGCCGCAACTATGGCGATAGTTAGTTTACCAATCCACAGAAACGTATGCAACAACAAAGGGACACAGTGAGGAAAGACATAATATGCCTTACCATTCCCCAACCGCCGCCATACCCCTCCACACAACCCTCACAAGATTCACCTGCCCAACCACCAAACTCAACCACATCGTCCACACCCCTTCCTCCTCCCGCACCCTCTCCTCCAACTCAGCAAGAGTATACAAACCTGCCTCCCCAACCGTCTTCTCGAACATTTCCATCACTTTGTCCGGAACCTCCTGCCTCTTGGTACTCACCCTCCTCTCCCTCTCCGCCCACCTCCTCAACCCCTCCACCCCCCCAACCTCCGGCTCCGCATCCACCAAACTCTCTTGTCCAAGTGAAATACATGCCTTCTCTCCCCCTCTCTTCATCGTCGCCCCCGTAATCAACAGCACAGTCCCAACCTTAAACGGCACCGTCGCGTGGTCAAAAAGGGTTAATTTGCACTCCCCCGTCCGATCCGCCAATACCAGTTCCGAGACCACGAAGTCGGTCATCCGCGCTGGGTGTTCAGGGCTGGAAGGGTCCTTCTTCTGGACTTTCCGCGAGGGGTGGATGGCTGTTAAGACGAGGAGGAGGCGCGCGGTGGGGAGCTCGTGGCCGCTGGCGAGGAAGGAGGAGAGGGTCATGAGGTCGGAGGGGGAGGAGAGGGGTGTGCGGTAGAGAGAGGGGGAGAAGGTGGGGGGGTGGAGGATGAGGTGGGCGCCGGAGTCGCGGCCGGAGAAGATGGAGGTTCCGAGGGGGGTAGAGAGGTGGAGGGGAATGGTGGTGGGGGTGGGTGGGGAGAGGGGAGGAGAGGGGGTGAAGAGGAGGGAGGAGGCGCGGACGAGGTGGGGGGTGTAGATTGTGATGAGTTGGGTGAGGTGGAGGGGTGGCGGGAGGGGGGAGAAGTAGAGTTTTACCTATATTATGGTCTGGTTAGCTGGGCTTGTCTCTGTATTCCTTTCGATGGCAATACCACGGGATGAAAAGGAGAGATCGGGAAAGGGGTAGACCAACATAAATCCCACCCGTGCCATCATGCACCACCATGCCCACCCATCCTTTCGCTGCACTCACGCGTTTGCTCTTCCCATATGTTACCCTGAAGTTGGCGATTCGGCCTTGGAAACGGACTGGTCGTGAGCCAGCGGTGAGAGCGACAATAGCGTGTTGTGTGTATGTTCGTGTAGGGGCGAAAGGGGTATAAAGCGGGTCTGTGGATGAGTCGATGGATGGGTCGGTGGGAATGAAACCGTCGCCTGGGTAGGAGGGTGTGGTGTTGTTGGGTGGAGAGATGGGTTTGAAGAAGGAGTGGATGGTGGGTGAGGATGGCATTGTGTGGTCTGTGATAAAAATGCTCCTTTGTTTGTAGGATAGATAGGATATATTTGAGCTTCAGACAAGGTTGAAAACAAGAATAAGAAGAAGAAGATGCAAACGGATGGTAAGAGGATAAAGACGCTTGCTGAGGGAAGACTTGTACGTCTTATGGAATAAGTGAGATACTGGGACAAGTGAGAGAGTGTCTGACAAACGTGAACTGAAACATATAATACCCTAGACCTTATACCATCATTGGTAGAATATAGAACCTAATCTCGTAGTCTAGACGTTTATAGGTGATGATTGAGGAGGAGGAGGAAAGAAGGTGAAGAAGGAGAGAACGGGAAGACGGTAAGACGTCCACATAAGCTGCATCCAACTCCCATCCCCCTCCCATCCCCTCCTCCCCTTCCCCCCCTCCATCCTCAGGCCAACACCCACAACCATTCAACCCAACACAGCCATATAAAGCCCCTTAACTCTTCAAAACCCAAGCGGCACAGTGGCGCAGTGGAAGTACCACTGTCAGGACAATCTGGCCAGGGGTGGATAAATAGGAGGTAAGCGGTTCGATTCCCCGCTATCCAAAAAAAGACAAAACCCAATCCTCGCGTTCCATCAACTCCAACTCCCAATTAAAGTAAAATCAAGTGATTTTCTACATCAGATCTCAGCCCACCACGAGATCTGATGGTCTTTTGCATTTTTGATCTTTAAATCCTCCTTTTGGCGAGCTGGGGGGTGGTAGAGAGAGACGTCTGTTTGCATCAGATTCGCCTAGCCAAGGAGGCGGACGCGTTTGTTTGCTTCCCTTACTTCGTTTGAGAGCCTCATAACAGCAACGAAGATCTTTCTACAGGCATATCTCCCCTATTAGCCTTCTACGATGTTCATGATATGATGGTATACTTTTATATCTTTTCGTCATTGTGGAATACACGTCGAGTAATGCTGAACGGACTCGTGATGGCGAATTAATTCAACCCCTCCACCACACGGACGGGAACAGACTGCCACTCAGCAAACGCAGAACCAGGCATTCTGATGGCAGCAATGATCCGACCTCAATGCTGGGAATGGTCAGTTCGTAGACCAAACCCACCAAGCTTCTACTATTCATGAGCAGCCTTCACTATGAGTATCACCATGATCAGAGAAAGTGAGAAACAAACGCAGTGAGTAGCAACCAGCACCTCGTGCCTCATATCGATTATTGATTATATGTACTTCAGATCCCATCATCCATCCATCCACAAACACATTAACTAATCTCCCCTCGCAATGCCAAACAGCACCGGCCAAAACCCGCGAAACCATCCAACCCACCCGCACAAAACCTGCGAAAACAAAAGTAAGAATCGGGGTATACGCCACACACAACACACAAAACCACAACCCTATCCCCGCTCAAATCATCATCAACCTCGTCGTCCTGCGCTCCATCCTCCCCATCCCTCCACCAACCCCAAGCATGCCTCCAGGGCCACCTCTCCCCCTCCCTCCCCGGCCCCTCGCCCTCATCTGCGCCCTCCTCATCGCATCCCTCTCACAATACACCCTCCCCCCCAGCTCAAAATACCCATCACTAACCGGCCCCCTACAATCACTACAAACCAAACACCCAGGATGAAACTTCCTCCCCCCCATCCCCCCCCCTTTCGCCGTCTCCAAACACGGCCCCTCAATCCCGCCTCCACACCCACCACAACAACTCCCATTCAACCTATGATAATCCCGCGCGCAATACGGCGCATCATCCAGGACATAGAACGACGCCGTCGCAAACGGCGCCCGGCACGTCGTGCACGTAAAACACGCTTTGTGATAGTGCCCCGTCAGCCGCCCATCAGACGACGACAGCGACTTCCCCGTGATCGGCAGCTGGCACGCCTTACACGCCCCCTTCGCCGTTGACGGGCGACGCGCGGGTGGTCCCGTGTGGGGGTTCATGGTGTCGGATGCTGCGGTGGAAGGACGGCGCGCGGGCGAGAAGGAGGGAGAGTGCGGTTGCGAGGGGTGGCGGAGGGAGGGGTTGGGTTGTTCGAGGCGCGGGGCGGATGGGCGGCGGGGGGAGTGGCCTTGTTGCGGGTTGTAGCGGCTGCCACTGCTGCTTTCGCGCGGGAGGCCGGGGGAGCGGAGTCCGGATTGGATTGCTGGGTCTGCGAACTCGGGGGAGAGGAGGGAGGGGTCTAGGTTCCTCCTTCCTCTCGCGTCTTGCACAGCGGGTTGTTGTTGTGGCTGTGGCTGCGGTACTGGCACCTCAGCGATGGCTTGCTCGAGGTCCTGCATTAACCCGTCAAAACCGCCCATAGCGCTCTTCTCCTGCCTTCGTCGCGGCGGTTCGACCGATGACGGTGGGCTGGAGCGCGAGCTCGTCTTGCTGCGTGGGGAGTGGCTCGAGTCGCTGGAGGACTGCGAGACGGAGGGTGTGTGGAAGGGGTTTTGTGCACCGAACTCGGCGTCGAGGTTTATACCCGCTACGCTGCCTTGGCGTGCTAGCGGAGCTCCACGGGGTGGTGGAGGAGGTGTGATGGAGGGCAGGCGCGTGTGCGAGTCGCGCGGGGGGGAGGTGCGGACGAAGGTTGGGCCGTCGAAGGTGGTGGATGCGACGGTGGATGTTGAGGGGTGACGAGGGCGCGCGGACTCGGATGGTCGTCTCGGGAGGCCGACGAAGTTGCTTCCGCCTGGCGTGGCTTTTGGGAAGGTGTTGCTCCTGTTTGTGGGTGTGAGGGGCGGAGGCGCATCGAGTGATGACGATGATGAAGGTGGTGGCCCGAAGCCGCCATAGCCACCGGGGCGCTCGGTTCGGATAGGAATTGGAGGGATTTCGGAGCGCGGGGGTGAGCGCGAGGACATGGAAGACCCCGACGAGGTGCTACGGCCGTGGGCGCGGCCGTCGGTGGATTTCGCCCGCATATGATTCGGCTCTTCGTCTACCGCTTCCTCTGTACCCTCACGCTTGCCTCGACGTCCCTTGATATCAAACGGGCCGGGGGCAATGGTGTTCATCCTCTTCAACACCCCGCCGCCCTGGCCCAACCTCGGGCTCACCGGCGCATATCTCGGGTCCGCTTCAGCGTACTGCTGCGGCCTCGCGAGGTACGGGCTTTTCGGCGGCGGGAAGGGCGGGAACGAGCTATCGGCGTTTGTGGCGAGGAAGTCGGGGGAGGAGCGGTCGTTGATCTGTGTGCGAGCGGCGCCGAGGGCACGTGGGTAGGGCGAGCGTAGACCGTCGCTAGGGGTCATGGGGGAGGCGCTGCGGGACTCGCTGGAGGCTGAGACGGGGGTGAGTTGGTCGGGGCGGGTGAAGGGGCGGTCTGGGGAGGATGGTTAGCTTGTGTGTTTTCTGTGGTTGTGGAGATGGAGACGTACTGGCTGCTCTGGTGTCTACACGCGGCGGTGGTAGACGGGTGGATTTATATGCGCCGCTGTTGTCGGGCGGCGGGAGAGGTTTGCTATCGTATGGGGAGTATGTGGAATAGCCTTTTGAAGAAGGCTCTAGCGGCGGCGTGGCTATGGAGTTGTCAGTTACTGTCCTTCCCCCTTTCTCCGATGTCTTTGTTTCTCTCGCGTCCTGGAGCTTGGTGGTGGAATGGGAAGCTTACGCTCAGCAGGGCCGCAGACATGCTCGCCCATCATGGAGATCTCGATCTCCTGCGCACACATAGAGCACTTTATCGTCGGCAGGAAGCCTGACATCCTGCTGGTGTCCGCCATGGTCCTGCGCTCTCAGGTCTCCTATTCTGGATATTGCAACATGCGGCAGCGCTCCAGGCTAATAGTCCAGATGCGCGGTGTGGGTTGTGAGCGAGCAGATTCGGAGAAGGCTACCTGCGCCTTTTGTTGTTGTTGTCGACTCTGTTGGTTGAGGTCTCCTTGGTAGGTTAGGGAGATACGAAGGAAACCAAGCACGATTATTGAAGCAAGGACGAAGAAATGTCTTGGTTTCCGGCACTTCAAGCAGAGGGTATGTACAGAAAAGTCTTTAACAGCGGCAGTGGAATGCGCGACGGCGAGGTGCAGCTTAAACAATTGTTTGGAAACGTGGAGAGGGAGGTGGGTGTTACAGAGGTGTGTCGGGTGTGCAACAGAAGGACGGTTCGACGGTCGACGGGCCTCTGGCGGTCCATATGCACGGAGGGTCTATGCACGGGAGAGACATATGCAGGTACCAGGTACCACACCACGGTGACACCCACAAGGTGCACGGATCACATGCTCAGTGCAGCGAGTAGGAGTTGAGGATTGGAGGAAGTTGAGGGGAGGGGCGAGAGGGAGAGAGGGGGATTGGCGGTTGATGACAATCTGCGGTGTGTTGCTCTCGATGCTTGTAACTTCACGGGTTGCACTCTGTCGACCTCCTTTTTCGTTGTTCTCATATTAGGGACAGTTAGAAAATCATCAGGAGTAACTCGACGAACACACAACGCCATTCTCATGCACATCATCAATATCACATCCCCATCTCCCACGCTCTAGAACTCTAGAACTCTAGAACTCATCTCATCACACCAGCCCGCCGCCGTGCCAACGGTGGATGGTCGATGGTCCCATCTGCACGACATGGCATCCCCCATACAAAGGAGTCCATGGTGTAGTAATGACGCTCCCCTCCAGCCGTGATCACTTCCCCTTTCAGCCGCCCCAGGACCAGCCGGGTTAGCAGTGGGTCAGGATGGTGCGCATCACCCGCCACCTCCGTCGCATCCAGACTGGTCCCCCGATGGGTCGCTATGGGGATTACAGTTGAGGGTTTACGAGATTAGGCCAGGATCCAATCCAGCTGGGGTGCTGACTGTAGATGGTGGTGGTGCGGCGAGGGCGATGGGGGTTGGGTGGGACGGTCCAGGGTAAGCGCTGTCATCTCCAGGGCTGGCTGTTCCTGGCCACACGCTGTATGTTTCAGAGCGCCACAAGGGCAGGCAGGGTCCTGATTTGGACGGTGGTGAAGGCTGATGTTGAATGAGGAAATTGCTATGGTGGTGTGCAGTAAGTAAGCAGGTTATCGTGTTGTACCCGACTTCACGCACGACAGAAATATCCCTCTCTGTACCGGATTGACCGGACGGATGAGATACTCAAAAGAACTCGAGTCCCTCTCGTTCATTAGCCGTCGTCTTTTTCGGAGATTTGATCTGTGCATCCCTTCCGCATTGGGACGACGCCACGATGGGTGGGATCGAGAAGGGGGGTGTGCTTCGGCTAGGACCGGGGGGGTCTTGTAACAACCCCCTATTGTTTGTTGGTCAGGGCGGCTATTTGGGATATTATGGGATGAAAGAGTAGAGTTATATATAATTGTGGGATTCCTGCATTATGGGTGCTATGGTTAAAATGTCACACGTGTGTTGGCAGGAATGAGAGAGCGGTGGATGAAGAAAAAATAAGTATGTAAGGGCAGGAAAAGAAGAGGTGTGAAGAATTTGGCTTCGGTTAGGTGCAGCACGGTCGCAGTGCAGGTACTGTGCAGCACCACTGCGAACCCCTTTTTTCACGTGTTTGCTCCATTCAGGGTCCTTGCTCGCGTGTGTAAACGGGGTACGGCATACATCGTACTTGCGTAATCCAGAAAGATAGAGATAAGAAGGAACGAACCAAGGAACGCCCGGATGCCGGAAGAGAAGAGAGGGCTTTCATAAACAGATGCCGCCATTAATCCCCTAGATCCAGTTTGCTGCACCAGACAACACAGCACAACACCGCACACGATATCAACACCGCACGCACACTGGATAAGGAATTATGGAGCCCCGGCGATCAACATATGCCGGTGTTTCTTGGAACCGCAACGTTGCGCCCTCACCGCTCCTTCAACGCTGTTATTCCTCCGCTCTGGCCTCCTGCGGTTTCGCTGTAGCCTTGCTGGTGGTGCAGAATCTAACCCCTCGAACTTGCGGAATCTGGTACAAGATCTCTTCATGACAGCAGGCACTATTCCCGCTCAAGTAATCCGTGCACAACTGATCGGCTTTCCCCTCAATCCTCTCAATAGGTGGGGGGGTGTTGTTGTCTGGCGATCAGTGCTCCGTTGTTGCTCCGTTTGCTCCTGATTGCTGCTGATTGTTGTGCTGGTCGTGTGTGTGATTTGGTGTGGTTTGGTGGTATTTTGGCGGTGTTTTTGTTGCTCTGAGCTGAGACAATTATCCGTCCCCCGCTGTTGTAATCATGATCACGTGACCACCACACATGAAATTTTTGACAAGTTGGCGGAGGTGGGGGTGACCGCGGGGCTTTCCCCTCCTCAACCACCGGAACACCTGGAGATACTTTCAACAAACTCCACCATAGCCATTCTGCCTCCTAATGGACCAAATTAATATGAGAAAATTGTATAAAATCGTATAAAAAATAACAAAAAATACCATCACAACCGGAAAATGTTTAATAAAATGTCTTGGACGTACGCCAATTCACCCTTTCCGCGCGTCTTCTATACGTACACCTCTTTTGCTGCGTTACGTACTCTTCCATTTCCCTACTTTCCTGCCCCGCCAAATATGCACCACCACTTAGAGCCCAGCATGCTCCAATGACGCCTGCACTTTCCCGCCGATAGTGGAACAAAACCCACCATCCCACCTCACCAAACCACCTGCTAGCTCCTCCGAACTTTCCCTGGGCTCCCGTACAACCGCACATTCCCAAAAACACACATAAACACCCCTCCTTCCCCTCTTCCGCTCTTCTTTCTCCTGTCTTCACCCACAAACACTTCTTCGATATAACCCAAAGCTTCAAAACTTCCAAACATTCTGATACACTTCAACCCTTACCTCAAAAACACCCAATACCCGTCTTAAACCTGTTCTAGATCGTCGCTCCTGAGTGTCGATCTTCCTCAAGTCTTCAAGACGTTTTCTAATCTCCTTAACTCGTACGTTCCCTTTCCTCTCGGAAGAATATGAAGAAGATGAAGAAGATGGAAGAAGAAGAAGAGCTCCAAACTGACTCCCTCACAGTATCCACCACCCGTTTGCTGGAGGCCGCAAGAGTGCTCCTGGTAGTTCATCGGATTTACCACACGTCAAATAATTAATCCAATACAACCAAGAACAACCAAACTCAAACCTCCACATATTTTAGTAGCTTACTACTTTTAACATACTAAAATATGGCACCACACGCTGACAATGGCACTGGTGTTGCAAACGGGAACGGTGCTTCCCCCGTCAAGGACCTTTTCACGGTCAACAGCCCAAACGTCGTGTACACCGACGAGACTATCAAGTCTAAGTACACGTACTGCACCACCTCTGTCTCTAAGGATGAGGCTGGCAAGTACGTTGCTACCCCCAAGGAGACCGTCTACGACTTCAAGGTCGAGCGTGCCATCCCCAAGACCGGTATGATGCTGGTCGGTCTCGGTGGTAACAACGGTTCCACCGTCACCGCTGGTATCATTGCCAACCGCCGCAACCTCACCTGGCCCACACGTGAGGGAAACCGTACTGCCAACTACTACGGTTCCGTCACCATGGCCTCCACCATGAAGCTCGGTACGGATGCAAAGACCGCCAAGGATGTCAACATCCCCTTCCATGACGTTCTCCCCATGGTCCACCCCAACGACCTTGTCGTCGGCGGATGGGATATCAGCTCCATGAACCTGGCTGATGCCATGGACCGTGCTGCTGTCCTTGAGCCCACCCTCAAGGCCATGGTCAGCAAGGAGATGGCTGCCATGACCCCGCTCCCATCCATCTACTACCCGGATTTCATTGCCGCCAACCAGGAGGACCGTGCCGATAACCTCATTGCCGGCTCCAAGGCCTGCAACGAGCACGTCGAGAAGATCCGCAAGGACATTGCCGACTTCAAGGCCGCCAACAACCTTGACAAGGTCATTGTCATGTGGACTGCCAACACTGAGCGCTTTGCTGAGCTCATTCCTGGCATCAACGACACTGCCGACAACCTGTTGAAGGCCATCGCTGACGGACACGAGGAGGTTGCTCCTTCCACCGTCTTCGCTGTTGCCTGTATCCTCGACAACGTGCCATTCATCAACGGCTCCCCCCAGAACACCTTCGTTCCGGGTGCCATTGACCTTGCCGAGAGACACGGTGCGTTCATCGGCGGTGACGACTTCAAGTCCGGGCAGACCAAGATGAAGTCCGCCCTCGTCGATTTCCTGATCAGCGCCGGTATCAAGCTCACCTCCATCGCCTCGTACAACCATCTTGGTAACAACGACGGCAAGAACCTGAGCTCCCAGCGCCAGTTCCGCTCCAAGGAGATCTCCAAGTCCAACGTCGTCGACGACATGGTCGAGGCCAACCACATCCTGTACAAGGAGGGTGAGCACCCCGACCACACCGTCGTGATCAAGTACATGCCCGCTGTTGGTGACAACAAGCGTGCCCTCGACGAGTACTACGCCGAGATCTTCATGGGCGGCCACCAGACCATCTCCCTCTTCAACGTGTGCGAGGACTCCCTCCTCGCCTCCCCGCTCATCATCGATCTCGTACTCATCGCCGAGCTCATGACCCGTGTCTCCTGGAAGGCTGAGGGTGGCGAGTACAAGGGTTTCCACTCTGTTCTCAGCATCCTGTCCTACATGCTCAAGGCCCCGCTTGTGCCCAACGGAACCCCAGTTGTCAACGCCCTCGCTAAGCAGCGTGGTGCCTTGACCAACATCTTCCGTGCCTGCGTCGGTCTCCAGCCCGAGTCTGACATGACTCTTGAGCACAAGCTTTTCTAAGCTTGTTGTCCTGTCTTGACAATACGAGGTTGATATGCACAGCACCTGAGAAGGGATTTTTAATTCTGGGACCCCCTCTTTCTCCGCTTTTTGATGGACTGGATGGGTAGGCTTGAAAGGGCTTGCTTGTCCTTTTTGTCATGGGTGGTGATAGGGGAGTCGGTATGGAGATATGTTATAGCGATGCCATGAGCCTGCTGTTCAGCAACGGTGTCTGGTGGTAGTTGCAGCCGCTCGTTTGTAGGTCCCTTTAGTAGGGGCTGAAAATTGAAGGTTGTGCGTTTGCAAAACATTTTGGTTTTTGATGATTGTGATATGATGTGATGTGATGTGAAGTCTTTTGTATGTGCTGTTGTAGTATTGTAAACCTGATCTGTTGTCTCATGCTGGCTAAAATTGTAGGAGATTCTAAGAGGGACTGTCCGTAATATCAGTGCGTACAGCAACTGTAGTTTTGGTAAAGGTGTTCGGTCACTCAGGGTTACAGTCAATAAGCCAGTTGCTCAAGACATGTTAAGTTAAGAGAGAAGTTAGATCCTATTAGCGCAAATTGCTGGTATGATACCTCATCCTTACGATCCGCTAGAGCATAGATATACGGTACGTATTTGCTTTGCTGTATGCCTCTTCCCTATGTACATTGTAGTAGATTTGTGGGAATGAGTTGAGACGGTTGGTAGGGTGTTGTATAATTCTTGTTTTATCATATTTGCATTTTAGGAATTTATATATATATACATGCAATTTAATTAAACCATATGTCCCCGCCACAAACCACACACTATTTATCCTTTCATTATCTACTACCTTTCTTAGACCCTGTTTCATATTTGATTTACATCCTCTACTCACTAGGCCGAGGGGCAGTGGTTTCGCATCACGCCACTCTAAGACCACAGCGTCCCTGTTCCTGACATGGCGCGACGAAAACCAAAATAGCCTCATCTGAAAGAGTGACTCTTAAACTAACTAAACAAACCACCCATTAGCTCCCACATCGGGTAACTGACTAGTAGTGTAGTCTAAATTCTCATTCTGTCTATTCCAAAATGCCTTTATATAAACATCCCCATCCATCCAAGCATCCTATTCTCCATCATCAAAGTCTCATCCGTCCTTGCTTGCCGCAACTTCTTTATTTATTTATTTTCCCTCGACCTGTTCGGAGCTGGTTTTACTCGACTCGACTAGATCAGGGATTATTATTATCAAAATACATCGCCTTGATCGGCCTGTAAGGTGAGATTGTGAGGCTTTGCAAGAGCCGCGAGCGACGCTTTTTCATGATGCCCGCCTGGAGCTGTCACATGGGGGAGTCGTCCATAGAATCGCACCTCGCAGAATTGCAAATAGCAGAACTGCCCTCTGTAGAACTACTGTCCGCAGAGTCGCTTTTCGAAGAACCACCCTCCGAAGAATTGTCCTCTGAAGAATCGTCCTTTGTCGTCCACACTACGTCCTCGTTGCTGAATCCGGCTCTATCCTCGTCACCAAATCGCACTACAAGCCCCTATTTAGATAGAGCTGAACCGCAGCCACAGCTCAGTAGCCCTTGCTATTCGCCATTCGACCATCTACCTATGGAACTATTCCAACTCATAATCTCATTTCTCCCTCCTCTAGCCGCCGCTTCACTTAGCCTGACATGCCGGTCAGCCCAGTCTATCATCCGAACCAAATACTTCGATCAGCTCCAAGGAAAAGATTGGCGTAAGAGAAGACTTGAGTTCTTACATCTCCTAGCGAGAGGTCTGCCTGCCCACATCGTGTGCATTGCATGCGAAACCCTCCACAGCCGTACACAGAAGCAACTCCACAAAGCGACGCCCTGCAAGAAAGAAGAGCGGACGGGGTGCCCAATTCTCTTCAGTCTATGGTCGTATGTGAAAGATACACGTGTAGTCTAATTTAAGTAGGTTGATGTGACATGAAACCACTAAGCACTCTTCTCCGCTGTTCGCGTCCCTGTAACTCGGATCATGCCTAGGATCTTGTGCTAGTGTTACTGGTTCCTGCTTCGGGGTGGCGAGAAGTGGTGGTTGCTTGGATGACCCACCCCCCTCCTTTGACCTCACTCCTTACGAGGTAGACAAATTTTAGGAAATTTTAATCGATGTTTAAGGAATTTTAATTGATTAAGGAAAGTCCGGCAATTTTTGGGCTATACACACGCGTTTGAGACATGGTAGAAAAACATTAGTTTTTTGCGCTCCTACTAGCTGTCTATTCGACGGTTCATGGGATAGACAACTGCTCTCTACCTACGAGCCCCTGATAGCTATGTAGACTTGAAGAAATTTCTCATGTCAACATTCTTGTCAAAAACTCCCACCGCTGCAGCAGATCGACTCTTTGTGGCTACGTCTTTGATCCGTTGGTTGACTTCTCCAACAACACTCTCCGGCATTCCTACCAAAACCTTTGAATCATCGGAAGTTATGACGTTACTGATATCCTGACGGGTCCGTTTAGGCTGCACTTGTGAGAAGATGACTACAGAGGAAACTTCGTCAGCCTCCAATAGGCCTTTCTGCTTCTCGACCTCTTGTGTGGCTAGGGCTCGCTGAGCACCGCCATCTTCTTCGTCCTCTAGCTCCTCCTGCAGATCTTGCATACGTCTTTGTGCTTCATCCTGCTGCTTCTTAGCGAGATCTATATGTTCTTGGATCTGTGTCTCGAGAGCCTGCAATTGGGTCTTTAGTTTCTTGCGATCAGTCCCTGACGTTCGTTCAGAGCGGAGTTGAACGATTCTTTCCAGGGCGTCAGCATGCATTCGTGATCATGATGTCAAGGGCTCACCTACAACTGGGTACTTGTAATTGCAAACTGAACTGTGTCCTGGCAAGACTGAACCTGCATTCTAAAAGTCCGGATTTTCTCCTTGTTCCAAACGCCGACTGAAAATCGGTCTCTAAGTGAGATTTTTGTACTGGTAGAATGTTTCGTCCACCGCTTTAGATTGTCTGCAAAGTCGGCACATGCCTGCCCACAGTTGTTAACAGCTTCGACGATACCGGTTTTCTCCAGATCCACTTTCGCTGCGACATAAATCGTGGGGTCTGAAATGGTGAGTTTTTCCAGAGCTGCCAACGGGCGCTGTACGCCTTCTAAGGTCAAGGCAATATCTCGTGCGACTTCTTCAGCCTCGGCAAGATCGTTAATATTATCATAGAGTTGGGCAATGCTGGACATAGCAAACTGTGTGATGCCTATGGCGCCTGCGGTGATGCTGAGGGGATCCATAAGCTCTGCACTTCGGATTTATTCTAAGATTTGGTAAATGACTGCCATATAGAACCAGAGGAACGGCTACAGAGGAGGCAGGATATTCGTTTGATAGATGACTATTTACGAATGAATTCTGAGGAAACAAGAAAAAGATGACCGTTGGGGGACAGCAATGAACTTTATTTGGCCTCCCCCCAGCTAAAGGCAACACTGCGGGGTTGTAGCGAATCATCGTGTCTAACTTACTGTAGCTGGAAAATGAGCCTAACGAGGCATTTTCTTTCAACTGAGACCCAGCTTGAATTGATAATGATACAGTCTTTGCCAAACATTCCTGGAGATCTTGATACACTATTAGCGTGACGGCACTACAAGGACTGACTCTCGCACGACTAGCAAAGGCGGGGCTGTTATCGTCGCGCCAAAGCCGATGGCAGGCATCACTCAAGACATTAGCAGCGTATTCATCGACCACCATTCACGGGGCGCTGTGGGTACCTTTCACGCACCAGTGTATTTTGGGAACAAAGAAAGTGAGTAAATGTAGTTTTACGCAAATGACAAGGCTAACCAGTAGTTTAGACTTTTATGATGTGCTCAACACCCTTCCTAATGCCGTGAACGCGCGATTCAACGCATATCAGCGACAACATGACCCGACCTGTCTCCCCAATACCCGCGTCGACCTTCTTCAAGATATATACAGCTGGGCTGACGGCCAAGATGAGCGATATATCTTCTGGCTAAACGGTCTGGCCGGCACGGGGAAGTCGACAATTGCGCGTACCGTGGCCCGTAGATACCACGAGCAGAAGCGCCTCGGAGCCAGCTTCTTCTTCTCGCGAGGCGGTGGAGATGTGGGCCACGCAGGCATCTTCGTCACAAGCATTGCGTTGCAGCTGGCGAGCAGCGTGCCCTCTCTCGACCAGTACATTTGCGATGCAATCAAAGAGCGGCGCGACATCGCGAGCCAGTCTCTCCGCGATCAGTGGCAGCAACTCGTCGTACGTCCCCTGTCGAAGCTTAGCGGAAGTGGAAGTGGTGGCCCGTTCCCATACATTCTCGTGGTTGATGCGCTCGATGAGTGCGACAATGACAAGGACATTCGCACCATCGTTAACCTCTTGACTGAAGCTCGATCGCTCAACGCCGCGTGTTTGCGGGTCTGTCTAACGAGCCGATCTGAGGTTCCAATTCGAAACGGATTTGGTGAAGTGCCAGACGTTGAGCACCGGGACTTTGTACTTCACACCATATCGCCACAGATCGTAGACCGCGATATCTCTCTTTTCCTACAGCACAACCTCAAGCTCATCGGAAAGGAACAATCTCTAGGCATCGACTGGCCCGGCGCAAAAGTTATCGAACAATTTGTTCAGATCGCCGGAAGTTTGTTCATTTGGGCAGCAACAGCATGTCGATACATTCAAGATGGCCTATGCGCAGGCGAGAATCTGCAAATTTTGCTAGGAGGCAGCACATGTACCACTGCACCAGAAGAGCACCTGAATGAGCTCTATACTACTGTACTCAGAAGGTCTGTTCATCAGCATTACTCAGTAATAGAGAAGAAAGCACTATACAGCATGCTACAGCGCATTCTTGGGAGCATTGTTGTTCTCTTCTCCCCGCTCACTGCCAGTTCGCTTCGCAGGCTACTTGATATCGATAAAGACAAGATTAACCAGGCGTTAAAGGATCTTCATGCAATTCTGGATATCCCTAGGGACGATGCTCACCCACTTTGCCTGCATCATCCTTCATTTCGCGACTTCCTGCTCGACCCTAAAAGATGCGCAGATAAAGATTTCTGGGTGGACGAGGAGCAAGCGCATCAAATCTTAGCCGACAGATGTATACAGCTCATGTCGATATCGCTCAAGCAAGACATCTGTGGTGTAGGTGATCCCGGCATACTTGTAGCCGATGTCGAGAGAAGTTTCATTAAGCAAGGTGTTTCTCCCGAAGTTCAGTACGCCTGTTGCTACTGGATGGATCATGTTCAGAAGAGCGGCACTCAACTCCGCGACAACGATCAAGTACATGTTTTCTTGCAAGAGCATCTTCTTCACTGGCTGGAGGCTCTTGGATGGATAGGAAAAATCTCAGATGGTGTTCATGCCATGGCATCTTTAGAGTCATTTGTTTCAGTCAGTAATATATGCTACAACTTAGGGAAAGGTCTCGCTAACAGTGTAGATAGACTAGTGAATGCCCAGGACTCTGGAGCTTCGTTCACGATGCGAAGCGGTTCGTGCTGTATAATCGAGTAGGGATCGAGCAGTCTCCGCTCCAGACGTACGGTAGTGCACTTGTATTCGCACCAGCATCGAGCATAGTAAGAAAGAATTTCGAGTATTGCATACCTAAATGGATACAAAAGCTTCCAAGAGTAGAGAATGAATGGAATACCTTGCTGCAGGTGCTTGAAGGCCACATGCAGTCCGTCAACGCCGTGACTTTCTCGCCGGACGGCAAGATGATCGCGTCGGCATCGGACGACAAGACCGTCAAGTTGTGGGACCCTGCTTCGGGCGCGCTGCTGCAGACGCTCGTGGGCCATTCGGCCTCAGTCCACGAATGTACGTTCTTACCCAACTCCAAGAGCCTGATATCGATATCGCTAGATGGGGAGGTCAACGTCTGGAATAGTGGCACAGGAGATTTGCTCCTTAAGCTTAGTGATTCGACAGCAGTCAACTCCGCCGTTTCTCATAACAAGGAAGTGGTACCGCTGTCTGGTACCTTGCAAAAACCAGCAATTGTACAGCACGTGAGCTTTTCTAGCACAGTTTATGCCAACTTAATATCACCTAACGGCAAGCTGCGTGCGTCATGGTCAAACAGAAACGTCACGCTACGGGATACCAACTCGGGAGCAGAAATTTGCACGCTTAATCAGAGCCCCTTTTTTCCAGTTAAGGCTATAGGCTTCTCGCAGGACAACAAGATGCTAGCGCTAGTGTCTAGCAACGAAGTCACGCTATGGGATACTAAATTGGGAGCAGAAATTTGCACGCTTAATCCGACCCTTTGGGACCCAGTTAAGACTATAAGCTTCTTGTGGGACAACAAGATGCTAGTGTTATTGTCAAACAGAGAAGTTACACTATGGGATACTGAATCAGGAACACAGCGTTGTATGCTTAAGGACCTTTGCTGCGAACTAGTTGAGGCTATAGGCTTCTCGCAGGACAGCAAGATGCTAGTGTTAGTGTCAAGTAGAGAAGTTACGCTATGGGATACGGAATCAGGAGCGCGACTTTGCAGGCTTAGGGACCTTTTCAACCTAGTTGAGGCTATAGGCTTCTTGCAGGACAGCAAAATGCTAGTGTTAGTGTTAAACAGAGAAGTTATGCTATGGGATATCAAATTAGGAGCAGAACTCTGCAGGCTTAAGGACCTTCAGTACCTAGTCGAGGCTATGGTCTTGTCACAGGACAGTAAAATGGTAGCGTTGGTGTCAAACAGAGAAGTTACTCTATGGGATACCAACTTAGGAGCAGAACTTTGCAGGCTTAAGGGCGTTCAGGGCCTAGTTAAGGCTATAGCATTCTCACAGGACAACAAAATAGTAGCATTAGTGTTTGACAGAGAAGTCACGCTACAGTATACCAACTCAGGAGCAGAAGTTCGCAGGCTCAGGGGCGTTCAGGGCCCAGTCAAGGCTATGGGCTTCTCGCACGACAGAAAAATGCTAGCGTTGGCTTCTAGTACGACGGTTATACTGTGGGAGATTAGCACAGGAAAGGTAATTCAGACATTTGAACGCTATGCAGGGGTAAAGTTTGCCAAAGCTACTTCTTTAGACGGCAAGCTACGAGCAGAGGTATCGGGCTCTAGGGTAGTCAGGCTCCGGAATGATGTTTCGGGAGAGGGATTTCGATCGCTTGAAGGCCATTCTAATCAGATTATAGCCCTTGACTTCTCTCCAGATACCAAGTTGCTGGCATCGGCATCGAGGGACAGAACGGTCAGGCTATGGGACACCGGCATAAAGCCAGCTCTCCCTTCACTTGATGCACACTGGGATTACGTCACTGCGTTGACTTTCTCGCCAGATGGCAAGTTTTTGGCGTCCGCAGCGAATGACTGCAGAGCGAAGGTGTGGGACACTGACAAAATAGCACTACTCAGAAATTTTACCGTTCATTTGGGTCACGTTAATAACATGATCTTCTCGCCAGATAGTAAGCTGCTGGCGTTAGCATCGACTGACGGTACAATCTCTCTACGAAAGGCCGCTGAGGGAACAGTTGTTGAGACTCTAAAAGGCCATTCAACATGCATCATTGCAATGGCTTTCTCACCAGATGGTAAGAGACTGGCGTCGGCATCAGGCGATAAAGCAGTTAAGCTGTGGGATGCAGCAATGGGAAAGGAGCTTAAGACGCTCCAGGATCCTTCGGACCGGGTCAACGCCGTTGGCACCGTTGGCTTCTCACCGGACGGCAAGACGGTCGCGTTGGCATCGAGCAACAAGACCGTCAAGCTGTGGGACACCGCCTCGGGCGTCCTGCTACAGACGCTCAAGGGCTATTCTGGCCCCATCAATGCTGTGGCCTTTTTGCCAGACGACAAGATACTCCACACGAACAGAGAAACCCTACTTATTTCCTTATCTTCTTCTGGCACGTCTGAAGCCCAAACACTGCCTCCGCCTTCCATTTCCATCGAAGGACATTGGGTGCTTCGCCGTACCAAACGGATCCTTTGGCTTCCTCCCGACCATCGACCAAGGGTCACCACTATTCATGGAAGCACCATTGGTTTTGGGTACACATCTGGGAGAGTTGCAATAATTAAGTTGGCTCCATGAAACTATTTCGTTAGCCTCCTACTACAACGACATTTCGCTGATTTTACTCAAGATCTCGACCGCGATGTCGATCTTTCCTCTGGTGTTGACTCTACTATCCCTATTATAGCCTTCTGCGAATGTCAAATTGACATGTCTATGAGAAGTCCGAA
This sequence comes from Pseudogymnoascus verrucosus, assembly GCF_001662655.1. Classification (NCBI taxonomy): domain Eukaryota; kingdom Fungi; phylum Ascomycota; class Leotiomycetes; order Thelebolales; family Thelebolaceae; genus Pseudogymnoascus; species Pseudogymnoascus verrucosus. The sequence goes on from NW_017263657.1 coordinate 801,216, forward strand.
TGTTGTTAGTTTTATAGATATAGTTCCTTCTTCAAGTCTCTAAATCACGTGAACTTCACTACAGTTACCCGCTTTAGCTTTTTGTGGTTCCAATGTAGTACCTCTACACCATTAGGGCTCAGATTGAGTGGCTCACATATGGCGGACCATGAAATAATAGAGCAGAGTACCTAAAAGAGGCACGCAAGCTCAGACGGCTAAGCTAAGACGGCCAAAGTTCGGTGTTGATACGAAATTGACCTGAAATTGACGGCAAACCTACACCAAAATGTTGCTTCGCCTCACTCACCCTGCTTACCCTGCTCACCCCTGGCCTCACCCTTTAGGTGGCAAGGGGCAGCGATTCTACGCTATGCCTATTGGCACGATTGAGACTATTAGCCAGAGGATACGCAAGCTTGTGTATGGCAGAGCGGACGGGATGCCCAATTCTCTTGAGTCTATGGTCGTATGTGATTGTTATGCGTGTGTCGGGGACTAAATACTGATGTTCTGTGTGTGGAGGTAGGGCCGCACAGATTCTAGACCGATCGGATCGGTTATCAGAACCCGATCTCTGCATCGGATCTGCATGCATATCGGATCACAAACCTATTTTCGTAAGGCAGGTTGTCACTTGGCTCTCATGTAACATGGTTAGCCAAATAATGTTGAGATCAGATGCAAGCCACGTCAGCACTACATAGCGATAATTTGCTCAGATTAATTAATATGTTACCTTGGGAGGAAATAACCTGGCAAGCGTCCTGAAATTCTCCGTCTTCTTGTTTCACGGTTCGGAGATTTTACAATGCCCCCTATAGGTAGTCTCAGACTAAATGCCTATCATGCATAGGTGAGTTCTTGGCTCTCAACTCGGCTGGACGACCCATGTGATACTGATTCCGCCATAACCATCAACGAGATGGCCAGCTTTTTCCAAGACAAAAACCTTCACTATCTCCTCAACAGCGACAAATTAAAGCAGATCATCACCACCTTTCGCCACAGAGTCGACGCCAAAGAAATCCTCCTTGGCGGAAGCATCCCCCCGTCATGCAAAGAGACGAACGTTCTCACACAGCGATATGATCCCCTTAGCAAGCAAGAGGAAGGGGACGGGGTTGAGTGCGATTACAGGCTTGAAGGAGGGGAGTAGGGTGCTGGTTGGAGAGCCGCAGGGAGCGGTAGAGGAACAGTAAGTCAAGCAAGCAATACCAATTTGAGTAATTTCGGATAAAACGATGAATTGAAATCTGTTCCAATTCACAAAAAATAAGACAGCCATGATGATGCTACAGCTAATAAGCTAGTTACTCAGCTAATACCCACCCTTCATGGTCTCCAACGCGGCCTGGAGTCGTCATGGGCCCTAGTCTGGGCCGCAGCCGCCGCCCTTCTCCCACTCGCGCTGACGACCCTGCTAAATGCAAAATGAATACTGTTTTTATAGTCATTGCAGTTTAAGCCTAAACATGTCTGCTTTATATTTAGGGGTTAACAAGCTAGCTATATCAGCATCTGCTCCTTCATGCCCAGCTTTAATAAACCCTGCCTTAAATGGCAGCATCACGTCGTTTTCATTGTGACGAAGATGGCTTCTATATTTGCTGTCTAGTAGATTCCAGCCTTCACCCAAGTCTAACCAACGCGTCAGTATTAACGCTACACCATGTTCAAAAGTTCATGGCGTCAATCTGGAACTCCGTAGGGCAGTCCATGCATTGGAAAAGGCCTGAGCAATTTAGGCATCCGGAATTGAGCTGTGCATTATCCCAGTGGCTTGCACGACAGGACATTTTTGTTCTAAGCTCCATCGAATGTGGCGTTATGAAATACCAATGAGAACAAACACATGCGTATGTCCTATCAGGGACCTCTATCTTCCTCCCAACTGGGAAGAGAAGCCAGGTTTGGTGCCGTAGCAAGAAATGACCATTTGCAATCCGCGGGGCGAACTTTTTGTGAAATATATGCTGAACGTCGGAAGCTCTGCGAAAGGGAATCGAGCGGAATCCGGATAGTGAAGAGAGCTGGTCGTCGCAATTAAGGCCGCTATGGTGAAGCTTCATAGCTAAGAGAAATGCAACAGAGTTGAATTTTTCGTGGATATACCAAGTAACAGATGACGCACGATCTGCTAACGTACACCGCATCGGCTTGCTCTGTAATCTCAAGTATTCTAGCTGGGGCCGACTATGGAGTACCTCGCACTCGAGGCATAATATGTGCCTTGGCAGATCTCTCTGCAGGAGATCTAAGAAAACAGCTCTGTCAACCCCATCAGCCACCCGAAGCTGATCGAGGTATTGGCTCCCTAGGATAAACCAGATTGGCCGGCAGGTGAGAGTAAATGAAGCGGCGGCTGAGAGGGGAAGAAATTCGGCTATAGACCCAATGAGCTCTGCTGGTAGTCGATTGAAAGGTGAGTTCTCAAGACTGCTTGGCTGAGATTGCGATTCAACAGTATCTGGTGATGGGGATATTGTGTGGGCGTGCGAGGAGGATCTTCTCCGAATGAACGAGAGGTATTTCAATAGCCCTATCGGATGCTTGAAGAGCTCCATTTTGATAACACTTGATTTAGTCGAGTGCAGAATATGTGGCCGTGAGAAAGGATGGGCGAGGGTTAAGATTTCATGGGACAACGATCCTTGAACCATGTAGATATTTATATATTTGCGATTTGAGAATGGGGGGGATAAGTAATAGTTGCAGTAATTAGTTTAACTAGATTTTTAAGAGTCATCTTTCGATGAGGCTATTTTGGTTTTATCACACCACTCTAGAAACATAGCGTCCCTAGCTTGCAGTATACACCCTTCTCTGGTGGCCCAACCTTTTGGCTCTTAAATATAGTAAGTAAATTATATAGACGAAGATAAAATAAATTGCAAGGCATGACATAAGGAAGGATTGGCGGTGGGAGAGAGTAGTGTAATTAAAAAAAACTTGTATAAATGAGAAAACCATAACAAATTACGTACCTCTGCACCTACCAACCCAACCCATCTCTATAAACACTAAACACCCCTCAACAGGACATAAAATGTAGTATACGCATATAGCATGGTAAATATGTGCGTACTTCCCATGCTCGTGCTCTAAAGGGGGTTCGTACGAATGAGGTATCATACTGTAGTAGTCCTAAACTACACAACGCCAACACCAGGATATACCGCCATTTCTCGCCAGTACATCCACAGTTAGCGACATATACATCAATACACACATCATAGTACTCATATATCTCAGGCAGAATCCACAGTTCATTCCATCCTGTCAAATTTACACTACCCTCCCCTCCCACCATCATCATGCCCTCCCTCAATAGTCCAGCCATATCAGAGTCCAGTCCCCTTTCCCTCATGCAACCCCAAACCCAAAGCCAAGCCCAACAGCCAGCTTCACCACCGGCCCTCAGCCAAATATGTATGCAGCCTATCCATGCAAAAGTAATCCATCCCGGCTGCCTTTCTAACAGCCCCCCCCAAATCCCAAACCCAATCCCGATCCCAATTCCCAAATTCCCATAATCCCGGTATTTCCCAGTATTCCCAAATTCCCCATGGTGGGAGGAGCAAATCCCTGTCTCCATCCCCCAAATATCCGTTTGTAATTCGCCAGATAAACATCAAAAACAGAAGCAGAAGACAAAAGAAAAAAACAGAACAAACGATTTCGATCAGATGCCAGATCATGGACAAGACAAAAAAGGAAATTGGTATGTCGTTAAGAGGTGCGGTCGTTGGGGACACACAATGCAGACCTGCTGCGAAAGCGCCAGGGAGTGTATATATGTGGGGGGTTTCCTGCCCCCCAGTTCTCCTCCCGTTTGAAACCGGTAAAAAATGGGTAAATAAAAACTCATAGCTATAGGGGTATGTCTCGGTGTGCTCAAAAACAAAAAGGACGAAATATGTGCAAGGTTTTGCCCAGATGGGCGGTGTGTGTGGTTTGTGGTATCGTATCATCGAGATAGTATAGTGGTATAGTGTAGTTTGTGAGTGTGGTTGATCTCGTTGTTGCTTTGAGAGAGTAGTAGTTGATGTGTAATTTGAGGTTGAGCGGGTATTATGATGATCAGATAAGTGATGTGTTGTCGAAACAAGCCCCGAAAGGGGTGGTATAATACAAGTAAACAAGACGTCCTCCACGGCGTGCGCGTCTACGCACTATCCAGCGTCTTCGGCGTCACCGGCGTGCTCTGCGCACGCCCAATGATAGAGCGACCAAGACTCTTCAGCTTCCCGACTGCCTCAGGCGGGCCATCGACATAAATGCTCGTGGCCTCCTTAACCTTGACCTTACAGCACAAAGTCGAGAAGAGAAACTGGTCACCATTCGCGTCCATCAGCGGCAACGTGCGGTATCCCTGCTTCAAGCTCCCCAACTTCGCCGTATACGTCGCCAGCGGCGTGCCGCGGTCGTCGTAGCTATGTCCATCGCGCGACGCGCGCACCGTCCAGCGCACGAACACGAGGTCGGGGTACTTAGTCGTCAGCGCGAACTTGAATTTCTGGTTGAAGAGCGGATTGAAACCGTTCTCAGGCACGATCTGGGTGCGCAGGCGGCGCGGGGCGCCGAGACCAGAGGAACCGCCGCGGCCGGCGGCGTCGGGTCCGCCTTCGCCTACTACGCCTGCGACGTCTTTGGCTTTGTCGTCGGCGTGGAAGACTTCGACTTCGACGTAGGGGTCGACGGTGCGGGTGGCGGGGAGGTTCTTGGGTCGCATGAGCTGCTGCGCGGAGATAACCTCGATGCTGAAGGTGACCAGCTTGCGCTCTCGCTTGACGTAGCCCTCGCCAGCGGCCTCGGGGACATTGGGGAGCATGGTGATCTCGCGCAGGCCGCTGGGCTTGAGAACGTAGCCGGAAACATCGGTGCCGCCTTCGAACATGGCATCGTTGATCTGCATGCCAAGATCGTAGGTCTGCCAGTTAAGCGCGGCCATCTGCACGCCACGGCGCCAGTAGGTCAGCGGATCGAAGTTGGTCGAGGCGACGCGCCACCCGTTGGGGTACACGCGCATCATGTGGCGCATGTTGTGGCGCACGAGCGCGCGCTTGGTGTCGGGCGTCTTGCTGTTCTTCGTGAATGTCGCTTCCATGAAGGAGTAGATGTGGTTGTAGGTCTTGCTCTCTGGCGTGTCGAAGCCGTGGAACTTGACGCCTGCGGTGTACACCCCTAGGTCGCCGAGAACCTTGACAATGTTGCTCTGCTGCTTGCGCTTCTCGGAACCGTCGTCGTTCATGCTCTCGCTCTCGCTCGTGCTGTTGCTCAGGCTGTCCTGGCTCTCGCCGGCATGTTGGGGGGATCGTATGCTTGTAGTCTGACTGCGGGTGATGCCCATGGTGGGACGTTGGCGAGGGCTCATCGGTGGGCTTTGCAGGATCGACGCGTTTGGGATCATGGTGTTGTCAAGCACGATCGGTCGCACGTACGGAGAGTTGACGCTGGCTCCGCGTCTCCGGCCAGCTGTCACCTCGGCGTTGAAGGCCGGCTCATCACAAGGCATCTTGACCTTGATCAGGATGCGATTCATCAGCTGTGACGGGCTTGGCAGCTGCTGGGAGTTCGGGTCCAGTGGCTCAGTGACGAGTTTCGATCCGCAGGTCGCCTTGATGATCTCCGCCATCATGATTTGCTGCTGTCGGCTGCAGTGGACTTCGAGAGAGATCAACAGCGGGAACTGAGAGCTGACGAAAGCATACTTGCTGATCGTAGTCATGACATCGGCGAACGAGACTTGGCTCGTCAGTGTCCTGCCGTGCATGACGACAGGACCCTCGCTGCCATCCCAGCAGTCGACCTCGACGCAGCGACAACCCTTCGACAGTGCTGAGATATAGGCCTCGACGCTCGATTGGCCTGCAACCTGCCTTCCTAGAAGGTACGTGTTATGAGAGCTTGATATATAGTACTCGTGAAGTGGTCGGTCGAGGGTGAAGTTTGCTGGAACATCTTTAATCGGAACATTATATGTAGAGGTAAGGTAGCTCGCCAGAGCGGACTCGTTCATCAATGGAGTCTCGCCGTTTTGGAGGTCTTGCTGGGCTTGCTCCTTGGTCTTCGATCTCCGGACAAACTTGCTGAACACAGTCGTCCAGTGAGTGCGACGGCCCTCGACATCCTCACCTTGCGTGTCCTTCAAGAACACCAGGAAGTCCTCGAGGGTAATGCCCTTCTTATCCGGCACGGTGAGCTCGTTATACAGAGCCCGCACGTCCTCGCGCCTCTTCATGAGATTGATGAGCTCCTGGAACTGGCCATATGTAAGTAGCCCGCACTTCAGCTCATCGACCTGGGCAAATTTGGCACGCAAATGATTGTTGACACCATGGATGTGTAAGCTCCGGCAAAGGCGCTCAACGCCTGTGATATCAATCATCTCCTCGTCCTCGGAGTGCGCCCTGTCGCCAAACTGCTTATTCATCTCACGACGCCAGTACGCGCGGACCGCCTTGTCGTTGAAGGACGACAGCGACGCCATCAACTCGTGTCGATGTTTCGAGATGGCATCGAGGGTAGTCGTCCATAGCTCAAAGGTCCTGTCATCACCGGCAATTAAATGCATCAATTTCTGCGATCGGCCTTTCGATTTATCAGATATCACGTAGAGGATTGAGAAAAAGCGGCGTTCGTCACAGGCCGGCACGCCAAACTCTGAGCGATAATTCCGCGCGTCTGACCCCGAGCGAATTTCTTTGATGTCGTCAATGTAGAAAGCCTTTGACGGTCTGTTCTTGTCCCATGAGACCTTTGCGGCATCGATATCGAGAGCAAATGTAAGCAGCTTCCTCTTCTTCTTCGACACCTTGAGCATCGTTGTGCCCTGGAGAAGCACTGCCGGTATAACCGGACCGTCGTTGATGGGCACCCCAGAGATGGATCCAGTGGGGCTGCCATTGCTATAGTACTCCTTCATCCCATCAGCGAAGCCATTCATATCGTCTCGTGTATCATCTCGGCTCTCATCGTCGGACTCCGTGAGCAGCACTGGTCGGACCTCCGGCGCCGTGCTGGTGCTGTCACTTCGCCTCCGCATGATGACCGGTCCCGAGCTGTGATCGCGGCTATTGGCAGCGGCAGACGACTGTCGGCGGCGCCCAGCAAACTGAGAAGCCTTATTTGATAGTCTCCTGATGATGCCCGGACCTTTATTTAAAGCCATTGCCTCGCTCATGGCACTGTGGCTGTTCTTTCGGTGGACAATGGATTCGGGAAGCTCGAAGGGGGGTGGAAGGTCACTATCACAGCTGCCCTTGGGTAGGTCGGGCCCAGGTGAGCCCTGCACAGAGCTGTTGCTTGTTGTGAGTTGTGTCTGAGGGGAGAGTACCGGAGACGCCTGCTGCGAGCTGGACGTCAAGGAGGAGGCACTTATGGCGGAAGTGGGGACCGAGGTGGAGGGTATAGTAGGTAGGAAGCTCGTCTGAACTTTGGAGGGCATGGCACGCCGCGGCGGCTGCGCCGGTATGGTGGGTTGGTGAGCCATTGTGGTAGTGGGGGGAGGAGGAGGAGGTATAAATAATGGCGTTGCGGGTTCGAGGAACAGTATTGATAAGTGGAAGTTCGGTGGTGAAATATTTCGTTATAACGAGGCCATCAGCGATAGCTTCGAGGGATCGCAGGGTAGGAGACTGCAGTGCCGAGCTACGACGAGCGAGCGGTATCTTTAATTGTCTTCATATTTCTTTCTCTGGGTGCCAATTTGACAGGGATTTGGGGGACCGGAGAGAAAGGCCCTTAAGTTGTCCACGCAGCCAACGCGTTCGGTCTGTCGTTCGGCGTGTCAGACGCAAGGCTGTCGAGGGAGGCCGTGTTATGTAGGCGTAGGTAGGGTCGTAATTGTATGTATATGCGGGCGTCTGACGGTCGACCTGCAGCCGGGGGGGGGGGGGGGG
>NW_017263658.1:0-60092 GCF_001662655.1 Pseudogymnoascus verrucosus
GGAATAGTTAGAATAGCAAACTTCTTTACTATTCTTACTATTCCTACTATTCTATTATATAGAGTTCTTATAAGGAGGTGCCTACAAATAGTCTAGTACCTACTATATCTAGTACCTAGTAATAGTTAGGTACCTAGAAAGAGTTAGGTACCTACTCTATCTAGTACCTAGCAATTCTTAAGTGCCTAGGAATTTTCTAGTACCTATAGAAGTAGGTACCTAAGAAAACTCTATTACCTAATGTTAACCCTACCTTAAGGGTAGTTAACTTACTAATATGTTTATAGCTACTATACTTAGGGTGTTAGCAATAGTACTGCTAAAAACCCTAGCTATAACACCTATAGGGCCTTATAAAAAAAAAGTAAAAAGTAAAAAATCTAACGCCCTATAGGGCCTAACATAGGATATGTAAAATTGTAAATTTTTTAATGTTAGACATTCTAAGCCCTATAGGGCCTAAAGTCAATCCCTATAGGGCGTGTAGTAATAAATTTAAGTATACACTTAACTCTAACCCTACTGCCCTAAGCCTGTAAACCCGACCTAATTGATTTATAAGAAGTGGATTCCTGTTAACTATCCGTTGCCATTACACGAGGAGTCACAAGGGCCTCCGGCAGCACACTGAACCTTATTGTTGTCAAAGCATCGACGACGAGTCCCAATCGCTGTGTGGAAATAAGCATGCCACTTTCCAATTTGTCAGTCTATATTTATATTCACAATTAGGTCTGTGCTTACCTCATATCCATTCTCATCCGGTTGGTCGAAGTAGTCAAAGTTCTAGGCGGTTAGACTACCTGTAGGAAGTCAGCACCAATAAGTGTCGAGTAAATTACTCGGAAAAATTTCTTACCAGAGCCACAACACGGATTTACTTGTTTCATTAACGACTGCTGACCCCAATCATACGTTGCCCACCCGGCGCCATAGATGTCATAATTTTGAAATGCAATTTTGTACCATCCCTTGCAACTCTGTGATGGCGCCGTTGGCGGTGGCCATGGGCGATTCGTCCTATGAACTGAGACCGCATAAAAATACTCGCCCTCGGTTCTGTTGCCACCACCCTTCCAATTCATTGGATTGTTCCCCGATCTGGGTACGTCACAGCCATTAATAATCGAGCTAATAGCTGTTTGGCAAGAGTCTTCGCTAAATGTAGAGACCTTGTCAGACAGCGATATGGCCATTATGAATTCGTCTAAGGTGCCAGAGTAATAAGTTTTAGCGACATGCCAACCAGCCACGTTTGCAGGCTTGTTTTTGGCTACATAACTGCAGAAATCATCGATGTTGTTGTTTAGTGCTCCAGCACTTGCGTAGGCACGGCTGCCGTGGTCTGAGAAACAGAACATATTATCGACTACAAGACATACGGGACTTTCTCCGAGTATGGCAGCACGAGCATCTCCAATGGCATCAAGGGCGTATGCAGCGATGACTTCGTGGCCGAGGCCGTTTGGGTGGAAGATCTTCCCGATACTGTCAGGTAGAGGGATGGAAGATGCTGGACAACCCGGGTCGACAGGACCACGCTTGCTCATTTCTAGTCCATACGGCTCTGCGCCGTATGTCTCATTATCGTAGTGCATGTATCCAAAACCACCACGGCTCTCCAACGGGGCCGTGACTCCGGTGAATAGCTTGAAGAACATGACGTTTGCGTTGCCCGCGTCGTCTGGATCCTACAGGAATGTAAGAATCTTGTATTTGATACTTCTGAAAAATCTCTACTCACCGGACTCGCTCCTGCCTCGCCTGTGTTCAGAGTTACTTTAGCGGTCTAAATAGGAGGACTAGATGTCCTTTAATGAGAGACAACTTACAGAACTGCCCACCAGTGACCTGTGCCCATGGGTCCCAATCAGCAGTCACGATCTTCATCGTCGTTGTCGCGTTAGCCGCAACCTCATCTACAGCCGCTTGTATTACGGCATTGGTTTGCACTACAAGCGAGTTGAACTGTGTACGTCTCGATGTATTCAGTGGTAGCCCTGCTGTTTTTAATACCTGCCAATTTTCTTTTGTGCAAGCGTCGGTCTGGTCGTTGAAGTATTGAGCATACAAGACTTGGACTACAATCCCATTGTTGGCCATCTTGGAACTATAATTTATCAAAGTCAATTGAAATACGTGCATATAGAAAAACGTATATATACACACTCAAGGGCGATAAGAAGGTCCTTAATGTTCTGCTTGAAGTAGCCATCAGGTCCCAGTGCGGCGTGGGCAGTAGCCACAGCAGCGTCACATCGACTATCTAACGGTGCGACACCTGCAATACATTCGTTGATGATATTTGACTGGATTTCTCGTCAGAATTTTGACATCTTTGAGCTTAGAGGTTTATCTCACGAGACAAAGATCATTTCCACCAGCAGTCATAATGACAACATCTTGATCATCATCTAAAGCATTGATCTGTTCAAATATACCAGATGAGATAGCTCCCGAGCATGCAACATACGTGAAATTCTTAACAGTTGGTCCGAAGAAATGATTCATGATCACAGGATAAGTATAAGAATACCGTGAGCAGTCGTCGGAGTTGTCGCTAAGGCTGTACAGATTTCCAGATCCAATGCCTGCTGTGAAGCTGTCTCCCACTGCGGCGAACTTCTTGATCCATGAGTAATCAGTAGGGTCTGTTACTGCTCTGGCCATGTCAAAGGAGCTGGCGGCAGCCGATACAGCAGAAACCATGGCAACGCTCAACGCCATCTCTAGTAAGGGCAGCATCATGATGAGCAGCAAGATGTCGCTGGTAACAATTTTCATCAGCGCAAACAAGAACAAGGGAATGGGTAGTGAAAAGAACTTCAGATTCTCTTTGGCTCCTCACGAGATGCGAGTCGGTGTCTAATTGGAACCCTAGATCGGATGGTTGTCTCCATCTAGACGACTTCTTCCGGGATGTAGCTGCGAAAGAATTGTTGGGTAAATGAGAAATGTTGGAAGGATCACTGTCTTAGATCGACACATGCAACTTCGATGGATTGGGGGGTCATCGGAAATGACGCCTTGCTACCCGTACGGAGGTAAAGCCTGGATCGGGGCTTTACTTCCGTACATGCCATAGTCTTTCCTGCACCCTCCTACTCCCGCCAAGCTGCGTTATAGTTGATCTACAGTAAATTCGAGTCCTGTATTTTTAGGGACCAAGAGTCAAGGGTGAGTGCACTTCTGCCAGAACCCATCCGAGGTCCACATGGATAATCGGTCCGTCAAAAATTGAGAAAATTGTAATCGAGCAAGTAAACTGGTGCACCTTGCCGGGGCAAGGTTCAGGGGGGGTGTTGCGAAAATCGTGAGCAAGGGCAAGGGTGCGGGCTAAATCGAATGTAGTTCGCGGATTGACAAACCCCAACCGTTGTATGACAAGGGCTGTTGGCCATGGCGGTTTCATGTAACTGCATATTGTAAAGTGACTGATGGTGTCTCATATCCTCACCACTCGTGCTTTGTCAAGCTACATATTTCTTCGACGCAACCTCATCATCGCTCGGCAGTGCCAAATTTAAGACATTGAAAATCATATGTCTGTCGTGTTTCTCTCTCTTAATTCTCTCTGATAGAACGCCTATGAAACATTGTGGTAATATGTTGCTGGTCAAAGCCATCCACGGTTGCCTGTACACTGGACTACTCTTCTCAACTATAACGCTGGCCTGTCCTGACTATCAAGACCTTCCATTTTTCAAAGCCGCCAATGGAAGTAGACTTGATAAAGCTGAGTTATTGAAGAGATACTACACTGTCGAACCAAGCGAAGAAGCAACCCAAGCTCCCTCTACATGGCCCGGCAGCACTCTTCCATACTGCTTCGAAAACGATAATACGAAGACTCTATTGAAAGACTTGGTCGAAGATGGTTGGAAGCGCTGGCAGACATCGTTAGTGGTTGATAGGCAGTCTGTCTAAATTCTAGAGGCTAATGTTCACAGAGGCGTCGACTATAACATCCACATGGGGGAGTATAATAATTGTCCTGCCCCAGTTAATGGGAATGTTACAAAGGGCATCGGCTATCTTCTCATCCAGGCGAACACTGATGGGAGGTTGCTGACCACGATTGGAACTCAGTTTTATAGCGAAGGAAACGGTGCATTTATGCTCTTTGATCCCAATCCAGATCTCGCCATGGGGGATGCCGTCGCCAACATGGCGCACGAGATAGGGTGAGCTATTACGTTCGTTATGAACAAACTTGACTGACAGAGAAATAGACACGCATGGGGGTTTTATCACGAGCAGCAACGCCCTTACTTCTGGAACAAGGTCCAATACGCCCAAGCCACGGGACCCACGAATCAAATCAATTTCGTTTGCACAAATCTAGCCGATTATGTTGACAAAGCCGGGACACCAAATGGAGACTCGAACGATGTTTGCCACAGCGAAGCAACGGCTAAAAGTAGAGGGTTTTCTGCACTCGAATATTTGCCTATGAAAATGTCATTTACAGCTGAGCTTGAACTTGCAGACTTTGACTGGAAATCCATTATGCTTTATGGATCTACGATTGGTGGTAAGGTGGTGAACGGTGTTCGCGCCAATGTATACACCAGAGGTCATGATGGAGCGGTTAACCCTCATAACACGTCGCCGAGTCAGCTGGACGTAGACAGGTTCAATGCAATGTATACGAAAAAGGCGAAATACAAGAACCCATGTTTAATCAATCATGGTTGTAACCCAAAGTACGCCTCCTACATGAACTTGAAGGTCAAGTGTAAGAAAAAGCTCAGTTAGACAGGGTACCTTATGTAGTAAGGCACGAATTCCAAGACCGTGCAAAACGTTTTCTGCATCTACAGTAAGCTTACGAGTACTGCCGATTATTACGTACTTACCACCTGCCTACTTCCTCATTGGCCTGCCAGAATCTATAGAAAAGTTGTGCCCTAGCAAATGAAGGCCGTAGGATATTTAGGTCTTCCGTAATCTAACATATATGGTGGATCTAACAGGGTATCACCCAACTTATTGTCTACGGAGTTAAAGCCTATTTACCTCCGTAGAGTAGTATTTGTTGCAGGTGAGAAGCTCAGCCGGGTTGGATGTTGGATATACGGGGGCCAAAAACAACAACACCGCAACCTTACATGTAAAGTGGATCTAACAGGGGGTCAAAACAGCGTCCTACATAAAGTGGGGCGAGGGTTCATCTATCTCGTATTTACGTTGGGGTCTACTGGATATTTAGAAAGTGATGTACTGTAAAGCTTGTAACTTTTTCTTCTGTTGACTGGGGCAAGGGCGAGGAGTTCACTTGTCTGTCGATGGTAGTCAAGCACTTCATCCTTTTCTGACAACCTTCTCTCTGCTTCTCGCTTTATTCTGTAAATATTTACTTCCAGTAGAGAAAAATTGCCGCCATGAAGCTATTCTCACTTCTCCTGGTCGGGCTGGTCGGGCTCGCTTCTATTATTTCTGCAGATTATACATGTACAAAGACGAAAGATTGTGCCAGTGGATGTTGCAGGCTAGGATCTGATGGGTTTGCTCTGCCTTAATATAGAGTTCAAGTCAATTGCTAAATTCTTTCTAGAACGGGAAGCTGTGGTCTTGGTGCGATTCTAACGCTTCTTGAGCCGTAATCATCTGTACTAATCGAAATCAAGGACCTACATTTTGCGGAGCAGGCAACTGTACATCGACGTGTGATGCAGTTTCTGAATGTGACCCTGGATGGGGTTCCAAATGGTCTGCAGCAGAAGCTTGTCCTCTTAACGTCTGCTGCAGCCAGTACGGCTTCTGTGGTGAGTATAACAAGGTTTAAATTCGAGGACTTGATGGTGATTTGTTATAGGTACCACTTCTGATTTCTGCGGATCATCTACCGTGACTTCTCCTTCCTGCGGCGGTGCCAGCTCCGATGCTCGAACGATTGGATACTACGAAGGCTGGAATCTGGAGCGACGCTGTGATAGTACGTATATCAGCCCATAGAGCGTGTGCAGCACTGATGATATTTAGCCATGACTCCAGAAAAGATACCCTTGGGGTATTACACACATATCAATTTTGCATTTGCATTAATCGATCCAGTCACGTTCAATATCGCTCCTATGGGGTCTGATGTTGCCGCACTTTATCAAAGAGTCACAGCCCTTAAAATTCTGCAGCCTGGGCTTCAGGTCTGGATCTCGGTTGGAGGATGGGCAATGAATGATCCCGGGCCAACAGCAACTACATTCTCAGATATTGCGGCATCGTCTACGGCACAGTCTAATTTTTTCAATTCTTTAATCAGCTTCATGGAGAAAAATGGGTTTGATGGCGTTGATCTTGATTGGTAAGTCTTGAGGAACCTGTTCTAATTTAAACTTGGACACAAGTACTAACCGGGTTTTTAGGGAGTATCCGGTTGCACCAGACAGAGGGGGGATTGCAGCTGACCATGAAAACTATCCTGTATTCCTTCAGAACCTCCGAAATGCATTAGACCAGAGTGGGATGCCAACTCGTCCCGGAATATCAATTACGATTGTGAGTGAAAGGGGGTAGTCTTATGGTAACCCCGTTTTAAACTTATCTAGCCATCTTCGTACTGGTATATGCGCGGCTTCGACATCGTAAAGATCGATCCTGTAATTGACTTTTTCAATATCATGACTTACGACATTCACGGAACTTGGGACTCCACGGATCCGTCAATTGGAGCTATTGCGCAAGCACACACGAATCTAACGGAGATTGAGCAGAGCCTGGAGCTCCTTTGGAGGAATAACATCGATCCCGCGAGAGGTAATCCTTTCGGCACATTCCGAACATTTATGTGAATGCTGATAACTGTCTCAGTAAATCTTGGTCTTGGATTTTATGGTCGCAGTAAGTTTATAATTCTCATCCGCCGATTACCACACTCACTAAATTAACAGGCTTTACAATGAGCAGCTCGTCCTGTCTTGCATCAGGTTGTCAATTTTCTGGTGGTGGCAAACCCGGGCCATGCACAAACACGTCTGGAATTCTTTCAGCTACTGAGATCAGAGAAGTAGTCGCTGGTGGCGCATCCGTCACGTTTGATCCCGTTGCAGCTGTCAAGATCATCACGTGGGACAACAACCAATGGGTCTCTTATGATGATGTCGAAACCATGAAGTTGAAGCAAGTCTCTTCAAATATGACCTTTTGATCTGGCAAAGCTAACTATGTGTTGCAGAGTCCAATACGCCAATAGCCGCTGCCTTGGAGGGTGAGAATTGGATTCCCCGACATGACTTGTGCCTCCTGCTAATGATGCTTATTAGGACTATGGTATGGGCTGTAGATTTGGATGATGGAACCACGATAAATGCACTTGGTTCGGACCTCAGTCGTCCAAAAACTCCAACTCTTGATCCGAGTCTTTTGGACCCCAACTTTAACAATACGGATTTGGGAAGTGACTAAAGCTTTGCATTATTTATTATAAACAACCTATTTTCCTATTTTCACCTGTAAAATGACAGTATGCCATAAAGCGTAATGAATGCTGCCACCATAGGCATTGAGATTCGCTCGTGTCCCAAGCGACCTATTATTGCCTGCACTTTATCCAACAGCCTCTGATCTCAGACAAGATTGGACAACGAAGAGCATGTACTTCTCAGTATCGGGCCTTCTTTAAATCTGTTCCGGCCCATTTACCAACAACGCCAGTTTACCGTCGGGCCAGCCAATACAACAAATGTAGAATTTTACACCGGTCAGTCGAATAACTAGCGTTGTTGGTGAGTTGGCCGGAACAAATATCTCTCACCTTCTCACCCCCGCACTCATACATCGTAATCAAGCCAATAAGACGCAGAAGGGTGAACGGGCAAGAATCCCATCTGGGTTACTGCAATAATTTCAACGGCAATTCCAACAGTGTCTCCACAGCCCTATCTGCATACGTAGTGGATCTAAGAGGGTATCAAGCTCATCGTCTAGGGTATGGAGCAGGCTAGAAGTCTAACCGGGCTGGATATGCAAGGGACAAAAACAACAGCCCCACAACCGTACATGTATAGTGGATCTGACAGGGTATCAAGCTCATATTCGTAGTCTGGGCCTTGCTGCGGGTAAGATGCTTAGCCGGAGGCGTATATGCAGGGGTTAAAAACAGGCAGTGGGGCGAGGATGTATTGCACGTTTGTAACCTCCACGACAGTTCTCGGTTAGTCTGCAAAGTTCAGTTGGGGATTATAATGGGAACGTGGTGTAGTCCTAAGATATTGGGGGTTGAAGGCATTCGCTTCCAGGGGATTGCTTGTGCACCACTGCTGCTCGTACTTGAGTATTGCGTAGGCTCTTCCCCTTGTCTTGATTCCGGGCTCCTAGCTCTGCTGCTGGTCGTTCGCCCAGATCTCGTCGAGGTCTTGTGGGGAGATTCCACTCATCCTCTAATTCTGTCAGGTCGTTGCTGGAACTGCTCGTCGTAAATATCATTTTCAATCCTGATTCGTCATAGAACGTTGCAATGGCTGTACTGCGTCTGCTGTTGCTTTCGACTATTCTAGCGGCTTGGAATGTGCAAGGAGGCATCATCGACCTGAAAGCTGCACAGGTCGTCCGAAGAGCAACGACAGCTCATACATCATACCGCACAACTGCAGGCTTGCCAACGCAGACAGGAATTGCCGCAAACTGCAACAAGTTCTACGATATAGTTACGGGCGATAATTGCGAAACTGTAGAAGCTGCGTTTCAAATAACGAAAGGACAGTTTCTGGCATGGAATGTAGGTTCTGAATGGGGGATCTTATGTTTCTAGTAACTGAACTGACAGCCCTACAGCCTGCCGTTTCCGATGACTGCGTCACCAATTTTTGGGTTGGAGATTCATACTGCGTTGGCACGGCTGCTGGTGGCGTTAGCAGTACTAAGAGCAGTACTAAGAGCGTTGCTCCTCACACGACTGTTCACTCGACAGCAGATCTACCTACACAGTCCGGATCCATCTGCAATTGCAATAAATGGTATGATGTGGTAGCTGGCGATACCTGCGCGACAATTGAGAGCACATTTGGGATCACACTTGCTCAGTTTCTCAAATGGAATGTAAGCTGGCACTGTAAATCCACCCTCAACCCTGTGCTGACTTGCAAAGCCAGCTGTATCGTCCGACTGTGCGACCAACTTCTGGACTGGGGATAGCTACTGCGTAGGGACAACAATAGCAGCTTGCCCTACAAGTACCTCAAAGACGACTACAAGCCATACTTCTCCTACCATCTCTTCAACTTACTCTATACTTTCGCAAATAACGAGCTCATACGTGCCGGCTACAATTGCAACAGCCACGTCCTGGCCGCCGACTCATACCCAGGCTGGGCAAGTAGCATACTGTGAGAATCTGAGTTTCTTCGGGTAGGCAAAGCTAACCGACTGTCACAGGCAATAACTGGGATCTGGTATCTGCAAGTGATACGTGTGATAGTATACAGGGTAGCTATTCAACCTTCATGTCGATGGATGACTTGTACAAATCCCCCGAGCTTTTTAACATATTTAAACAAAGAGCTGACATGAGTATCAAGCATATCATGGAATCCAGCCATTGGTGTTAATTGCACCGGTCTTTATGTTAACTACTATGTTTGCGTTGGTGAGATTCTGCTAATTTAAATCTAGGCAGGAAACATAGCTGAATCTTTTCAGGAATTCAATATCAGACAAGTGCTATAGATAACTCTACTGCAACCTCATACTGGTACCCATCATACACTCCAACTACTGCTCCAACACTTAATACATCGTTTGTTGCATCACCGACGCAGACCGGCATCCCACCTAGCTGCCTTGCTTTCTATCAGGCCAGCGCAAATGATACATGTGAGACGATTGTAGAGAAAGAGGGCTATGTGACATTAGATGAACTCAATGAATACAATGTGAGTCACAACACTTTATGACACCTGTGCCCAACTAACAAGTTAGCCCGCACTTGGATCTGATTGTTCCGGGCTAATTCCAGGGGATTATTACTGTGTCATGAACGGTACACTTCCGTTGCCATCTGTGGCAACAGTGGCACCGACCGCGACGCAGACTGGCATTGTATCCACATGTGTCTCATGGTACCGAGCAGATAGCGGAGACAATTGCCAGCTAGTTGTTGAAATATTTGGCACATTTAGTGCAGCAGATTTCCTGACGTGGAATCCAGCTGTTCTCTCAGACTGCTCAGGTTTTACAGTTGGTGATTATTACTGTGTTGCGATTCCGTCAACGCCAACAACAAGGACCACCAGTTATAGCTCTACGCCACTGCCGTCAAATGGAGTTGGCCCCCAGCCAGAACAGCCTGGAATTCCAGCCGCCTGCGCGGATTACTGGTTCGTTGGCACGTATGTGTCACGATTTCGTTTTTAACTTTGTGCACTATAACATTCACTGAACTTGTGTACAGACTAGACACCTGCGACTCCATTGCGACAAAAAATAATATCACAGTCGCTCAGCTGGAAAGCTACAATGTAAGTGGACTTCGAGATTCAAATAATTTTGGCAGGAATACTACTAACGCGCTCATAGCCAGCACTTGGCAGTGACTGCTCGGGCCTGACACAAGACTACTATATCTGTGTTGGAAAGCCAGACAACTCCACAACTAGTACTACAGCTTCAGGTACAACTACTGGCAGTATTCCAAACACTCAGACTTCAGCTTTCAGTAGCTCAACAACAACTCCAACTTCATCTCCTTGTCAAACCGTTTCAGGGATAGTCTCACCAACACCTTCAAACGCCCTTTGTGGAGTTAAGGGTTCCTCAATTGCCGCCTCAGGTGCTGGAACTCTTATTGGATATGTTACCGGCAGCAGCTATGTTACAAGTCTTGCTGCTTGTAGCTCACAGTGTCTAGCAACTTCGTGCTGTACAAACATCTATTTCATTCAAGGGAGAAACTGCAACTTGCACTATGGACCCAACGCTTTTAATAACAACGTTGGAAGTACACTGTTTGATTTTTATGATGCGACTTGTTTCACCTGTGGAGCGATAGGCTGTACTACAGCACCAAGTACAACTACTGGTGCTTCTCTAACAAATACAGGAGCGCTAGGGATTGTCACACCGTCTCCTGTCCAGGTAAGGACTTAACAACTCCAAAAAGATTATGAGACGAGGATGGCTGACTATTATGCAGCCGAGCATGGTGAGTGGTTGCGAGAGATTCTACTACGTCGAAAGTGGCGACGGATGCTACAATCTAGCAGCTGAGGCGGGCATACCTCTTAGTAAGTTCAAATATGTTTCCATCTCAGTGCATACTAACTGGCATGCGTTCTATAGATAGCTTCTACTCTTACAATGTAAGTAAACCATCTACAACATGCTCCTCTCTGTACTAACAATTTGAAGCCTGCCGTAAAAACAGACTGTACCGGACTTCAAGCCCATGTTTATGTTTGTATTGGTCTTAATGGGCCAGCGACGACCATTACGACTGGCACGCCCGTACCAGTCCCGTCGTCGTAGATATATATACCTTCATGACCTTTGAGATTGATAGCATCCCAATGGTATGTGGTATACAATCGAGGAATTATAAGACTGTAGCGAGATGGTTTACATGAGGACTTCCAATCGTCATTAATATAGACCCTCTATGTCTGCAATAAACTTGTAATTCTAGGTGTATACAAAACAAACTATTTGTCCTTTCATAATGCAAAGCTAGTGCACATCTAGGTGACAATCATACATTGGCCGAAGACCCAAAACACGCCCTTGCTGTTGTAATATCCGGAAACGCTATTAGCGTGAAATTTGATCCCTCATCAACGCTCAAATTCCTCAAATTCGACGAAGGGAGGTAATCTGATCCCTCATTACCGCTCAAATGCGTCGCATACGTCTGGGGGACCAGTACCTCAAAAACATCCATTTTACCCAGCTGCTTTAAAGGTCCTAGCCACACTTCCTTCAAATCAGCTGGTGCTGGATTGGGGCATTCATGGGCTATGACCGCAATCTCGAGGTGCCGGAGATTGGGCATACGTGCAAGCATAGCCCACATGTCGTGATAAAGCTGCCTGTCTTTGGCCGGGATGACCGAGCAGCCTAGATTGAGAAAGTACCATTTCATCTCGATGGCACTAATAAGTGCGAAGCGTTGTGGGAGCACTAGTGACGAAAAGTCACAAAGAAGCTGTCGAGTGTCGAAGTCGAAGGTCGTGGTGCTGTAGAGGATGTCGATTGCTTCTGAATACCTTGCGTTGAGTTAGCAGCCTCCCCGAGAATGTGGAACCAGAGCAGCTCAAATATCAGTTATTTACATTTGTCGACATGTCAGCAAAATCGCAAAATCGAGCTTCAGTTTGCCCATCATTCCGTTTGGGGGTCCTGGATCCCCACCAAGATTTGCCCATCTACATCCATCCCGCCAGATCCTCCAGGAGTGATCATACCCCTTGGTTTGGTCCCACGTGCAAATGCAGTGCCACCATCGCCACTCTAAATGCTCCTTCTTCTTGTCTGTACGGTACTCGCGCGGTCCAAATTCGAAGGCCACGTGGACTTTGCGATGGCCGAGGACATCGTCGTAGATGCGAAGGCGAAGTTCGATCGGCAGCCTCGACAAGAGCCCCGATGCAAGTTGACTAGGGTCATATAGAGTCAAAGCTCGCTCACGAATTTTGGGAAGACGTGGCTGAAGGTCTTTGTCCTGATATTCTGGCCGCTTCGGACGAGAAATCTTACGATTCTGTGACTCAGTTAGAACAATTGCGCTCATTAGTTAGATGGGCACTGAGTAAAACCTTGCGACTGAAGAGCTTCTTAAAGTCCATTATCATGTGCCTTGTGAGCTCCTCAGTGTACAGGTCGATCGATTGTGTCGGTCTGTCTGCTATAAAACTGCGGTCCAGGAGGGTTATTAGGGTAACCCCTGATTAGGGGTTGGTGCACGGACGATTTCCGCGTATTCTGTCGGAATCCGACGCGTCCTACGACACACTCATTTGAAGCTTGGACTCTTTTCGCGTATTCTGTTAGAATACGAAGCAGCATAAAGGTCTTGAGGAGGGCTGGCTTACGTGAAATTGCTGTACACCAGATAGAGCGCCATTAGGTAGAACGTCAGCCCTAACACCCCGCTGCTCTTCGCATATTTGTCCCGGACGCGGTTGCGGTCAGCAAGCATGCAATATGCGGATTGCCTCTTGGGGTCAGGCGACCTAGAGTCGAGGCAATGTAGGTCGACCGCTAGCGCATACGAGATGCTGCTAACATTCTCAAGGTCGTACTTCGAATCGAGCTCTGTCATCAGATCCCGCCGTCCATCCGAGTACAAGCTATCGGCCGCATTAGGCGAGTCATTGGAATCCAGTCGCTAATCCCCTCTCTCTAACCCCCGGTGTCTACCATGGGTCGTAGTGTCAGCTCTCCTAGCGACCCCTTCGTCAGCTCTCCTACCGAGGCCCTCGTCGTCCCCTTCACATGATGATCTAGAGTCCGAGCCGTCCCTACTGTCGGCGGCCGCGTCATCATCCGTTCGGAGACGAGTCTCTTTCTCTAGCAACGCCAACCGCTCGCTAACCTTAATCTCAATATTAGCTCCGTAGTCGTAGGCGTGAAATGCAGGCTAGTTCTCCGCCTAGAACGGATCGTATAAGTGCTGTTCCACGAGCAGTGGCCAGTCTTCTATAAACCGCTCTTAGAATATAGTCCATATATCGCCCGTTAGCGTCTACAAGAGGGGGCTATTTAACATCCACGAGGGCTCGACTCTCTCCCCTATGACTTCTCTAGTCTAGAAGACGTCCTTGATGTACAACGCCAGAACCCAAGCATGATGCAGCATAAGCGCGCTAAGCTGGCTCAATCTCGCCTGTTTCTTCAACTGCTCCTGTCGCGAGGACAGTAGCTCCACGGCCGGCAGCATGATTAGGTGCATCACTATAAACCACTTCTCTCTCGACGACGCCACGGCTAGCCTAAAGGTCTGGTTCTAGAGGTTGAAGGGCAGCTTGTATTGGACCTTGGCCGTGTATAGCTCCTGCTAGTCCTTAAACGTAACGGTGACATTGTTAAAGAAGCGCTCGTTCCTCCACGTCATAGGCCTAAGGGGCCGCCCAACAATGTAGATATAGTCGAGGAAGAAGAGCGGATGGTATTCGTCGTCGACATCAGCCGCCTTCAACCCACCGCGACGACTGCTGTAACCTATAGTGTACAACTAGTGAACTATCTCTAGCGCTTGCGGCCCATTGAAGCCTGTTGATTCCGTCTTCGCAATAAAATTCTTTGCTGCTCAATTTCAGTCTCGCTCAACCGCGACAGAGTGGTGGGTTGGACTTACCCTTAAGCTTATGGTCTCTAGTAGAATGGTCCACCCTCTACGACAGAGGGTCTTCTGCACCTGCTGGCGGATCTTCCTCCTTAAAGATCTCCTCTTCATCGTCGTCTTCATCAACAGACATCAACGTTTGATTGCCATAGAGACCATCGTTGCCGTCATCGTCCTCAAATGTCTCATTAGCATGAATTGTTTCGCTGATAGATGCTCCATCCATACTATTACTAACGGATGCTCTATGTACGCTCCTACTTCTATAGCCTACAGAACCTTTCGGAGTTGTTGAGGCAGCACTTACATGGCCGCCCACGTTAAGCCTAAAGAGCTCATTGCATTCGCCTAGCTGGTTCACAAACAGTCCAGGCAAAACTAGATCAATGGAGAAGTCTGCGTCAAAATCGTTCGCCATTGCGTTGGAGGCTAACAGAATGGACCCTTCCTGGAGAAACACTCGGTCTTAAACAATACCAGCGACTCACGCCTTCTAAGACCTCACCAGGGTTCCTAGATGACCCGGAGGAACCGAAATCAATTCCTCCTGATTCTTGCATGTTCGAGCCCCGTGGGGCCTGGCCCCGTCGTCTTTCACTGGTCCTCGTACACAGTGGCTTGCTCTAGGTAGTCCTACTCGTCGTTCTACTAGTCGTCCTACTCGTCGTCCTACTAGTCGTCCCACCTGTCGGTGTCTTATCACGGCGCGCGGAAGCTAGGGGTCGAACCCGAAGCTTGACGATCTTAATAATCGGATTCTAACATATCTAAGCTGGACGGATACGTCAGGAGATTACACCATTCGCGCCATGGCCTTAGCAGCCGGGCTTTTTCTCCACGCGGGCTCTAGCCGCCTCTTTGCGTCCATCCTGGGATTTACAGGCCTGCCTATTTATACCGGTGCGCTGATATAGGTCCCCAAATCCGCGTCCAACACCTTATTTACCGTATTACACGCGGAACCAGTCTCATGATGCAGTCTCCTGAGGCCTACGGGAAGCGCGGGTATCTTAATCGTGAGGGTCTGGCTTTTACTAGCGACCCTCTCAGCACCCTGCTGAGTAGCTCCGCTTTCCTCATCCAAACTACTCTGTCTCACAGGAGTCTAACAAAATCATGACCCTCTTCGACGTAAGCGTCATGCACCTCTTCATCGACAGATACTCCATCCAGGGGTCTCCAGTCGTGCGTATCATTAGCCCACACGCTGTAGACATGGCCGAATGCCTGATATCAAGGTTCGCCTCTTCTTATGCTCTATGAGGATGGGGATTTAACGCAAACCAGGCAGGCGCCTCGGTCCAGGGCGTGAACAGCCTCAAAATCCTCTAGGCGCCTACCGACCAGAGTGGCAAAGAGTCCTAGGGGACGATCGAGGCAAAAGCCTCGACTGCCGGCATTACAGCGAAAGGGCCATCGTCGAACAGCGCATCAAAGACTCCTGCGAGGAGATGGCGGACAAGATCGAGGAGCACGTTGCCGTCCTAGACTCCAACCTCGCAGCGCAGCGAAGATATCATCGCCTGTTCAAGCACCTCCGCCAGCTGGCTTCGGATGAAGACGACGCTCGGGAGTAAGGAGTCTCCCGTCCCACAGCGCACGATCCGATCGCGTCGCCCAGCTCGACCATGCACTAATTCGATCGTCTCGATCTTCAAACTTGCTGTTCTCGCATCCCTCACGGGTTGGGCGATTGCACCTCGCTGTGTATCCCCTCGTCATTTATCATGCCTGCCCTGCTTGTCTTGTCCACGCGCATGATTCGATAGCCTCGCCTTGGTGTCCTCGCGTTTTCCTGTTATCTGTGAGCTGCACCCGGCCCCCTATCACGCTAAGAACTAAGAGCACTGCCTGCCCCATCCCCAATCGATCCTATCAGCATTCTTGCTCGCATTACCCACGGACTGGTGCGATCACACCTCGCCATGCAACCACTTTTCTTCTCCTGTCTGCCTGGTCCGCCCTGATTTCTTCACCTATGAGCCGACCGCCGAGCTCTACCTTCTCGCTCATGTGTCTATGCCGGCCTGCTTCCATATCTGTTCCCGTCGAGGTCTACTCTACCGGCAGCCTGCGTTTGATCTTCTCTGTTCCCGCCGAGTTATACTACGCCAGCCTACATTTGATCTGCTTAACCTGCTTTAGCACCCGGAGCTGAAGATGCCGGGCCTGTTACGGATGTGAGACTAGGCCCGTAGCAGGCCGCTACGCCACGTCTAGGAGCTACTATCACATGTTTGAGGCTGTTTGAGAGCTTTAGCTCAGGCCCTCACTCTAGCCTACTTACACCACGTAGGCTCCGTAGATAGTTTAGTTAGTCAATTGATTGTATTACTGCATACTATGCTATATACTCTAGTTTTCGATGTCCCTATTTTCGCCTGCATTTTACCACCTATGGGATACACAGCCGTTTTCGCTATGAATCTCTAGCTACAGCTAATATCCTCTAACGTATTTCACATACGAGTGGCCTACACAAGCGAGTGGCCTACCAAAACACTAAAATTTGACTATTACTGCCTACTACTACACCACCACCCTACATAATGACCCTTATTCAATCGTAATTAAATCCTCGTGCCTCTCGCACGTACAGGAGTTATGGCCTATAATACTACATAAGCCGCAGCGCTTGTGTTGGCCCTTAGAGCCTACCTACCAACTACTCTTACTTGCTACCTCTATACAGACTTAAGCTTTAACCTTAGCACTTTAAACAATATCCTCTCCCTCTTATATAGAGAGACTACCCCCTTGCATTATACACCTCTTACACTTCCTTTCCCTCCTATTTTTCTACTCATTTGCTGCTTATAGAGCCTTAACTTCTACCTTAAGTAGAATAGTAGAATGTATTATAACTTACACCCCTTTAACAAAGTAGCTAATAGCATTATTAATTAAGGTAGGAGAGCTATTCTAATGTTATACAACATAGTTCTTAATATGCTCTATTTAAAAATTAAGCTCCTTTATAGTTTAAGAAGGTCTTTAAAGTCTAATTATTACTCTTAACTATTAGAGGAGTTAGAGTTCTTAAGTATAGATTAAGCTAAGAAAGAATATTATATAGCTTATATAAAACTACTCTTATAGCTTAGAATCTACTCTTAATGTTCTACTCTATAAATGTAGCTTTAAATGCTTCCTTAAATATAAAGAGAAACCTAAGCTTTATAATATAGTTTAGCCTATTCTATATAAAGGTTTTAATCTAACATCTATATAAAAGCTTTAGTAGAGTAAAGCAGCTTATATTAAGTAGCTAAAGAATGTATAATAAGTATAATAGTATATAAAGGGTAATTATCTTCTATTTTATATAATAGTACTAAAATTAAGCTAAGAGGTAGCTCTTATGTCTATTAAGAATAAGAAGATAATAGGTTCTAATTATATAAGTGCTTATATGTTAATTAAAGTGTTAAATCTACTTATACCTAATTAAATTTAAAGTCTACCTATTCTTACTTAATATAATTACTTAATTGTCTTAAGTCCTTATACTAAATAAAGAGGTAATTCTATACTTTAAAAATAATAAATAGTAGGAGTGCCTATCTATATAAATTAACACCTTAGATAATTAACACCTATTCCCTATTCTCTAGCTATATAGTCTTTAGATAGCTCTTTACTCTTAAGCTTATAACTACCTTTATAGTAGTAATAACTCCTATTATAAAACCTACTTTATTAAAGTTATAGATATTCTACTTTAAGATGCTATATTTTATAACTATGTTTTATATAAGAGAGAACTACTATTTAATTATCTTTAGATCTTTACATTTTACTCTTTTATACTTATACTTTAACTAAACATTACTTTAATTTCTATATAACACTTTATAAAGTTAGTAGTCTAGTTAATCCTAATAGGGCTCTTACCTTATTTAGAGAGTAGAAGGTTAGCTATTTCTATATACCTTATAGCTAGAGTAGAAATCTACATAAATCTAGGTTAAGGATATACTAAACGAGAGCTAACTCTTTATATAGAGTTAACTTCTATAAGTTAGGAATAGAGTTACATTAAGAAGTCATTCCTTAAATTTGTTAACATAGTGTTGTTTAAGGGATATTATATAATGCTATAGATACTTAAACACTTTAGAACTAGCCTTGTTTAATTATACTAATTACTAATAGTATTCTACCCTCCTAATTAGAGGATTTAGCTTATGTTAGTTGTAGCATGTTGTCTGCTGTTAAGTTGACGCGTCTTAGTGTTTTAGTGGGCCACTCGCTTATGTGGGCCACTCGTATGTGAAATACGTTAACACATTCTAATAATCTGTCTGTCTAGTAACTGAAATGCATACACGGGGCAAGTCGGTCCGCCCTTGCCGTGGCTTGTGACTAGCGGCTTAACAAAAAGGGGGCTGTGCAGAGTACAGACATCTGGAATTCATGGGCTAAAAACTCCATTTGTTATAGGGAGTGGAAATTGAGCTTCCGCCCATATTCGCATTGCACTCTCATTGGTCGGATTGGTACCACGGAATACTAAGCCGGGTAAGAAACCGGACTGATATTACCTTGCTGCTCCTGCATGCAATCGTTGCTTGCTGCTGTCATGCGGGGGAACATACCCCCGTTAGCAGGGTTGTAGTCGCCGCTGTCATGCGGGGGAATATACCCCTGTTAGTGGTGTAGTAGAGATGAGGGGGTTCAAGCTTTGTCCTAGTGCGCTAAAGGCCTTGGTTTCCCCCCTTCTCCCGTTAATATCTACGACATACACTAATCCACCTTCTCCCGTAACTACCATACCCCGCCCCCTCTGCCTTGCCTCTGTATCTTCCATTCCTATGAACAAATTGCTAGCGTCCGTATACTGAGTGTTTAGGCGAGATGCTACCGCCTTGCCGTATTGTCGCGATCTCTCTAGTGTTTCTAGCTCTACAAAACCTTAGTTTTCATTATGAAAATAGAGGTAATACGGACTAATATGACCCCGTGTTAATGGCGTTCGTCAATATATAAAGATGACGATAATTGCGAGATATCAATAACAAGATACAATCCACCATTCTTAAGATAACTTACACAAAAGAAATCGATTAATATGAAGCTTATATATATTGTCACAGCTTTTGCTCTCTCAGCCGCAGCCGCTCCTGTTGAATCCTCAAACAACAATGAAAATATTGTAAGCTAATGCTTATGATACTAAGTTCCTACATCTAATAGTCATGGTACAGGAGGCGCGTCAGACCCTCACTTGCACCTCTTCCACGAGCAGCTGTGAGTCCTATATTTATCCTTATAAATGCTTCCCTTTTTGCTAACATGAAACGTTAGCTTGCTATTCACGCTGTCAGAGCCAGGGTATTCCGGGTTACGGTGCTTGCTCAGGATACGTATGATTACTCCTGCTATCGTCTGTGAATCAGGCATATACTAATTGAATTCTATAGTGTCATTTGTTAGATGGCACCCATGGTTACTGCGTGTGCAGTTGCCCGCACCCATAATTGACGTATCACACGTCAGTTTGGGAGGATTCTCTCGCTTTCGCTTCTATGTTTGTGGTGGGTTGTTGCAGGTCGTTGGTCTCCGTTTGTATAGAGTCCTACAAAAGAGTATGGAATAGAGGAATCCTATACATAACAGCTACTCTTGTCCTAGGATGAAGGATGGTAGAGTTAGCAGCGTGTGTTAGTTATTAAGAATTGGATCTCTATTTTCAACTTTACATGCTCTCGCCACTCTTAGGTAAGATAATATTAAAATTACTATTATAATTTATATAAACACTTAGGAATCATGTAGAACATTTGCAAGTCGTCCTTCTAACTAGTAGATGGTGCAACTAAGTCGTAATAGTTTTTATCATTTATGTAACGTATTTCACGTACAAGTGGCCTACACGAGCGAGTAGCCCACTAAAACGCTAAAATGCATTAACTTTACAAATTTTAACATACCACAACTAACACAAGCCTAGTCCTCTAATTAGGAGGGTAGAATACTATTAGTAATTAGCTGGATCTGCCGTGTAGATGGTCTGGATTATGGGATTGTCTGCAGTGCCTATGCCCCTTCTATTAAGCAGAGCACCCAAGGACAGTAGTCCTGGCACCACAGACAGCAAGCGGTTACGCATAACTACCTTGCTAGATGCGTGGTGAATTGTAAATAGGAGTGGCTCTTAGGACAAAACGATACAAAAGGCAGACGTATCTCGACAAAGGCATAGTACGATGCTGACCAGAATACATCTTATCTAGCAATTTATACGACTTGAAGAATGTAAATTTTTACATGTCTTCCCTTCAAATCAACGTCACACCCGATACTATGCCAACCCCCCTAACCACCTCATTTTAGGCTAAAAGCAATGGCTGTTGGGGGAGGGGATGAGTGCAATGACGGAGCAATTTAATAGTAGCGCAACAGTGCATGGTTTCGTGAACGAACTAACGCCGGGTTTATAAACACTACATAGGCCGTAGTATGGGGTGTCTGTTATTACTCGGCTTGAAAGGTGGGTCGTGCGGGGTATGTTCAGTGATGTCCGTGCTGTCAATAACTACTTGACCAATTGCTTTAAAAATCAAACAGAGTGCTTTTATGATTATAAAAAGCTAAGATTATATTTTTATAACTTATTATTAAAGGGTTGTCAAGATACTAAGTTACGAAATTCACGATTTTTGGTGTAAAATGCAGTGTTCCGCTCGCCCGTGTGTTCCGCTCGCATGTGAACCACATTAGTTATTTGTAGTTTATAATAGAGAGATGATTGGGGTGGACCACTCGCTTGTGTGAACCACTCGCTTGTGTCGCACGTTAGCAAGCAGAAGTAAAAGGGAAGAAACAAGAGTTCATTTTGTCTGTGCTTGATTTATGCAAATATGAACAAGTCTCCGGCCGGAATAGAAGAAATTTAAAACGCAGCCATCAGCAGCTCCATCCCTCCACACTATGTACAATCTCGACCTTCGAAGCCGTCCGAGCCTCAATCCGATGATCACACTAAGTGAAAGAGAAGTCGGCCTTTCAGTCTTTTGACGACACTGTCAATCATCTCTTACGATGAGATGGTGACACTGGCGCTTCCCTTGCCACTCCAGGCCTCCACCGCCACGACCTGGTAATTAAAGTTGCTGTTACCGAAGCCGTGCTGGGCCCAGAAGTTGAAATGGTTGCTGGTAGTGACAGTTCCAGACGTGCGCTGATTCTGTCGAACGGAGAAGTACTGCGTGAAGGTGCTCGTACCCGTGATGGATGGCTGGTTTGTACGAGTGTCGGTGCAGACGGTGTATGTGCCTCCGTCAGAGGAGACGGTACCAAGGTTCGTTGCCCCGCTGCAAGGGTTATAACTGCCGTAGCTCTCGACTATGTAGTATTCGGCTTGAGGAGAATTGATCCAACCGTATACGGCGAGGTAGGAGCCAGAGCCGGAGGCGCTGTAGGATGACGAGTAGGAGATAGAGCTGACAAACGTTAAATACGAGACTCACGTTAAGAGACATGGCAACCTACCGAGCAGAGCCAGTGCTCCAGCCCAAACCAACGACGAAATCGTTACTAACTCCATCCTGCCAGTACATGGAATAGGTTCCGGCACCTTCGTTGTACGTGAAGGCACCAAGGTTGCCGTTGTAGTTCTGGACGTAGTTAACCGAACTACGCTCCACCAAAGCAGATTCGGTGACTGGGGCGGCGAATGCTGTGGCCAAGAGGCCCGCCAACGCTGTGGTGATCTTCATGTTGATTGAAGAGAATGCCGAAGAGATGTGTGTAGATGGAAGAGAAGCTGTGCTGGTCCTGGAAAAGGCTAATGTTGTTACGGATCCGTTCTCCTTATATGCATATTTTGAAAAAGTGACCGACGCATTTATCCCTTTTACCCGCACGACTAACCTGCTCGAACAGGTGCATTTTGTCGTGTGATCACTGATGGCTAAAGGAGCGGATGTTGTTTTGAGCACGTAGAGTCGAACAGTTCCACATATGCACCAAATCTGACCTATAAATCTTGGCAATGCTTGTAAGTCATCGTGTAGGGGTTGCCTATGACAGGTCGGTAATTCTGGGGTTCCATTGTAACCCCGCCGTCGGCACTGCAGTTCAGTAGTTCTGGAGAAGCCACGGCCCTTGGCACCGCAGTGGGTAAAGGCACTGCGGCTGGGTAAAATCGCCGCGGTTGGTAAAGTCGCTGTAGTTGGGTAGAACCACTGTAGTTGGGTAAATGCACCGCTGTTGGGTAAAAGTGTGGAGGTGGGGAAGTGGGGATGTCACACGTCTTCCCCACGATTGCAACCACCACATACCCTGCAAGATATATTAACTGCTGGACGATAACGATGTCGTTATGGCGGATTGTACCACGGCAGTCGTGCGCAAGAGGTGGCTAAATGCGATGACATACACCCGCCAGCTGCGGAGTATATGGATATCTGATCAGTGTTTCCATCAATCGCGGTATCTATTTAGCACGTCACGTTTCATAACTTATTCTCGTCCGTATTTAGGCGATCTAGTAGGGCAATAATAATATTAGTAAGCAAAAGGGAGAGAAAGACGGAGGAATTACCATTTGTCTGCCCAGCTTGACAGATATTTACTGCAAAGTAGCTATGATTCATGCCTTTCGTGGCGAATAGTTAACCGAGGTTGCTTTTTAGGAAAGGGAGCGACATGATCCATCCCCTGACAGATCGTCCACCGGGTGGTCCCGATGAACACCCCACCAGAACGCATCTGGTCCCTGACCTATCGTTGCACAATCATCAGGGTTAACGCAGACCTGGTCATAAATTTCTCGCCACGTACTGTATTTAGCCCAGCTTTGCGGGAAAGAAGCATAACTATGCCGGTTACATACGAATTACCACTAAATTCGGCTTGGATGGCTATTTACTATAAGTTATACACAGGCTAATTGTGTTGGGCTTTCCTGTTTTAAAGAATTTGTCGTATAATGGGTGGTGGTATTACAATAAACGCCCATAAGTAACGGCCACGTAAGATTTAAGCGGATAACGCCATAATAACCTACGAATTACATATGATAATTAAAACATCAATCCTTCATGGAAGTCTTTAAAATTAAGCAATATAATAGATATAACGTACATGTATAGCGAATGTGCAAAACAAGCGAATGTGCAAAAATATCGCAACTACCCCATATGAATTGTGATAAGTCTACCACAACACTAGAAATCAATTAAAACTACTCGGAGACCTCTTCTTCAGACGTGTCTATTTCAATCTGACAAGTGCGCGCATTATGCTTAGTCCTACCACATTTTCCATAGCGACGAGCACGGGTTTCTTCCCTCGGCTTGCGACTACCACTTGCCCTTATTTCCTGCTCTACTTGCTGTATAACGTCCCTCTCATCCTGTAGATCCTGCGCATCCTGTTGACTAAGTGATCCTCCTTGCCGTAGGCGTGTTTTTTTTGCCCTCCGGCGCTTGCTTAGTACTTCATTTACCTGTCGTAGGTTTTGGTTCTCTGCCTTTAATAATGCTAATTGATGCATTATTTGCAATGCGCCCTTTGTAAACTGGTCAATAGCTGCATAGATTAAGGTTGGAGAGCTATTTTGATGGCGTGAAATCCGAGTTTTAATAAATGTAGACTGTGACATAGCTTCAATTAGGTTGTTTAGCGTCTAGGAAACCTAAGGTTGAGCGGTACTAGGGCGGGAGCTTGGAGGTGTTGGTGTCTTTAACTTAAGATCAAGTGTAGAGATCACTCTATTTGGGTCGAATGGAAGAAGTCCAGCACCTCGGAAGCCTCCTTAAATGTTACTTTCTGTCATTGCAATGTTAAATGTAGCGTGGAAGGTAGGAAAGAAGTCATCCTTAGTAATGTGAGAAATATGAGCTCGCATTATATCTTTAATTTGCCGACCGTAAGCCTTTTTTAAAGGGCCAAAACAGCTAATATCAAGCGGTTGGAGTATATGGGAAGAATGAGCAGGCATGCAGAGAGTTATAATGTTGTGTTCCTTGCAGTACTCCTCAAACTCATCTGAATGGTGGCTCTCATGACCATCAAGGACTAAGAGGCGATAACCACTAACACTCCGGGCCTTTGTATGCTTCTCAAAATGCTGAATCCAATCCATGCCTCTCTCGTTTGTAGTCTAGCCATTTTCCGTAACAGCAATTACCTAATCGCTTGGAAATCCACTATTCTCATACTATGATGCAAGGTGGTTTTTGCTAGCAACAACGATGAATGGCAGTACTGCCTAGCCTTGAGAACTAACGCCTTAGATTACTGTAACCCATTCCCGATTACTAGGCTGTACTTTCTTTGCTTTTACCCGCCCGTCTAAGCTTGTTACAACCATAGCAGTTGAGATAACACCTATTATAAACCTAGTCTCATCAAAGTTGTAGATATCTGCATCGTTGATTCTATACTTCGCAATTGTATTCTGTACAAGCTCAAACCAACTACGGATAACTTCTGGGTCTTCACACTTAGCCCTCTAGTAGTCGTATTTGCGCTAGAAGCGTGTCTAGAGCTCTGTGTGGCGCTTCACAAAGTTTGAAGCCCAACGCGACCTAACGCGTGGCGCGTCGCGTGTTGCAAGTAGTCGATTTGCTATATCTTCAACAATAGACATCCGCGGAGGAAATCCTTTAGCAGCTAGGTTGAGTATGTGTTGAACAAGGACTGATTCCTCTAGGTTTGACAATTTCCGTGAATTGGCTATAATATCACGTCGTGGTTGCATACCATGTAGACGGCGACTAAGCTTGCAGTGGTCTACAGAATAGGTCTTAGCTACAGCGTAAAGGCGTAGCGTAGGGTCTCTTTGAATAGCTTGGATAGCTAAGGTCAACTCTCTCTCGTCATTTTTAAAAGGCATGTTATGTTGTGGTGGAATTATCGAGTTTAGTTAGGGGGTAGGGTGGTCGCGATATTTTTGCACATTCGCTTGTTTTGCACATTCGCTATACATGTACGTTATACATATAAATTACTTATACTTATTTTTAATAATAACGGAAAATAACTAGTACTTTGTATGCCACCCGTTTGCCAGAATGCACATCTTAATCCTCTGTTCCATACTATGAATATAGCTTTCAAATAGACTGTTAGGTAACGTTTGCCATGCTTCTTTTAAACATTCTTCTACGTTTTTAATATCTTCTTCTAACTTCCCTCTACCTCCCATAATGTCTAGGAACATCTTGAGTGTAAGGCACTTCATTACGTGACATGCGTTTTCAATAGGATTAAGGTCTAGAGAGTATGGCGGCTAATCTATAGTCCACACTCTCTGCTCTTAGAACTAATTGCGAACTGTGTCTGCAGTATGTATAGAAGCATTATCTTGAATAAAGCAAGTGTCGTCTAACATATATTACACGTTTGCGTCAAGGCATTCGATGTATGAGTTTGCAGAAAAGCTATGTTTCTTCGACTCGAAATCACAGTCCATTATATATGTTCCGGCCCAACCACGAAATATGCCCGCTCGTGAGCTGGCTGGCCCAACCACGAGCGGGGTAAGTGGCGGTGTAGAACGTAGAAAGCCCTTTAAATCCAACATACCCCCATTATATACTGTATAGTAATAGCAATTATGGCTACTATTGCTTTAATAAACCCATTTCCACACAATGTGCGTACTGCTTTTGAAGCCTATATAAATAGTACAACCTATTATAATCGAGAGCTATTTTCAGACGAAAAGCAGAGCTATATGCGCACTATACTTGAAGATATAGCAGCCTATATACTACCAAATAAAGAGGCTGTTAATCTTAAACACCATACAATATTAAACTTTACACTTGTTTATAATGAGCTACATAGAAAGAGTGATGCAAGACATCCTACTTCTCAATATGTAGTTCAAAAAGCAGAGGTGTTTGATGTTATTGCACAAGAGCACCTAAAGCTTCTATATGCAGGCTAGAACAAGGTATAGCCTACTATTAAGCAACAGTACTATGGAATAAAGCGTGAGGATGTAGAGTTTATACTCAAACAGTGTAAGAATTACACCTTAAACCGACTAAATACTACAAAAGCTCCCTTAGTTCCTATTATTATAGGGCGAGCGTAGGAGTAGGTTCAAATTGATCTAATTAATATGCGCTACAAGCCTTTAGGATAGTATAAGTGGATTCTTTATATAAAGGATCACTTCTCAAAGTATACATAGCTTTACCTATTGAAAAGCAAGCACGCAGAGCCAATTTTAGACTGCTTTGCTCAATTCATTGCAGCTTTCTTACCTCCTAAGATTATGCAAGCTAATAATGGGAAGGAATTCAAAGGGGCTCTCCTTATTCTACTACGGAAGTATGGAATTCAGGTGGTAAATGGAGTACCACGATTACTGCAAACGCAAGGCCTAGTTAAGCAGGCAAATGGAGTTGTTGAGAATAAGCTCTAGGCATGGAAAATGGATCACGGGTCTACAGAATGGAAGAATGGGCTACTTGAAGTAGTGCTTGCTATGAACACCTAAATCCACTCTACAATTGGGTGTGCGCCAGCTAAGCTTCTATTCCAAGAGCGGAGCTCATACATTGACTGGCTCAACAGTCAGGCCCGGAAGGATCTGTCAATTGGAGTTGAGCAGGAAGACCCAACTATGGGCCCGATATTTGAGAGTGATCTTGAGCCCGAAGCTCTAATTGACCCACAGCTCCGCCAGGCGCCAGAGCTCTCAATTGAGCTCAGAATTGGGAGCTCCTACTCTGAGCCAGAACTCGGAATTGAGCTCGCAATTGAGAGCTCCCACTCTGAGCCAGAACTCGGAATTGAGCTCGCAATTGAGAGTTCCCACTCCGAGCCAGAACTCGGAATTGAGCTCGCAATTGAGAGCTCACACTCTGAGCCAGAAATTGGAATTGAGCTTCAGTGTGGGACCCGGGCTCGAGTTCCAGCTCAGCTTAGAACTGAGCTTCAGCTTACACCAGATCCTGTAATTGAGAGAGCTATAGTAGCTACTCAACGAGCAAGGATTTCTATGGTGCGGAAGTATACAAAGAAGCATGATATTCAGCACTTTAATATAGGAGCAATAGTCTCTATAAAGGTTCCTCGAGAGGATAGAACCTCAACTGATAATAAGAGGCTATTTGCACGCATTCTAGAAGAGCCTTACCCTTATAGGTATTGCATTCTTACACCTTCAGGTGTTATACAACGCCTTATACCTACAAAATCACTTAGAGTTGTAGAGCAAGCTCTATAGTCTAATATCATTATTCCTACTTCTACAAAGCAAGTAACACTAGGGCTTGCAGCTAGAGAGGCTTCTACAAGCGTACGGGTTAGAATATCATGTCAGTGCAAACAGCAGTGTGGTACAAAGCGGTGCCGGTGCTATAAGGAAGCAAAGGAGTGTAGTGTACACTGTCATAATGATGACTATGACTGTGGGAATTTATCAGGCCTTGCTACTCGTACAGAAATAGCTTTAGTTAAGAGGCCTCGTCGGAAACGAGCACGGGCAGACACAGCTGGAAACGTAGCTATATAGATCAATTGATTACTTTTATTTCTAATTACTCGTGGTTGGGCCGGAACATATATGTAGAGTACTGTATGTATGGTCCTCCGCCGTGCCTCCCCCCATTCAACCTACAGATAGCAAATCCTCGGCTCCCCGCCGCCGCAGACGCAGAAGCCGAAACTCACACAAACTCAACTTCGAATATTTCAACCACCACGCGTCCCCATACCTCACCACATACTGCTTTCGACTCGTGGGAACAAGGCCTCGTATAATAAAGGCGAAGAGGAGGGGAATTTCCATTTTTGCGCAGTTTCTACATATTTTCTACTAACTTGCGCACATTTAACAGGAGAAAGTAGTAAATTCTACGACTATAGGCACTATAGGGGACATGCTTGATTTCTGCGCATAATCGGCTATAAACTATAAAGTATGCGCAGAATCTATAACTTGATGCATAAATCCCATAGTATAGGGAAAGACTTACCCTTACATAATTTAGGGGGGCTTCGCTGCTGTTTGAACATAAAACGCAAACTAACCTGTAATCTCAAGCACGGTTATATAAATACAACTCTCACCAGCTAGAAACGCCGATGTTTAATGACATTGAAATAAGGTTTTAGGGCGTCTGCGCGCACTATATCGGCTATACCCGTACCACAGACGGGTGCTCCTGCCAAGCCATCGGCTTACCCCTGTCACTGAGGAGCGGTACTCCCACCGAGGAGCGGCGCTCTTACCGTCAGCTCTTACTGTCAGTTCTCACTGTCGACTATCTGCTGTCGCTCATATACCTGCCGAAAACCTCCGTCATCCCCTCTTGCAATCTATGCAGAGATCTGCCTCTCGGCGCTGGCAAAATTATGAGAACACCGCCAGGCACATCCCATGCCGCTACGGGGAATTCCAGTAGACAGATTTACAGGAAGCTCTGCCCTCTACTATCCCCAAAGTTACACTCCTGCGATAGAATCCTCGTACACATCGCAGACGCTGAAGATGGAAAGATGAAGCTCGTCTCCGTTCACGCAGGTCGGACCGGGGCATTCCTGGTGCTCCATGTGACTGTAACGTACTTCTCGTAATATTTGGTCCTTCCTGTCGCTGTTTCCCTGTTATCGTTTGTTCTGCTGTTGTCTCTCTCACCGCCATTTTCTCACCACCGTCAAACCCATTGTCGTCAGCGCGCTCTCAACCCAAAGCCCATCGATATTAGCTGACAGTTTCATGGGATCTCATCTAGTCCCATGTTCTGTGTGAACATGTCTGATCTTCCACAGCCTACTACATAGTCTGTCTTGCCGGGATGAATCGACATTTGCCGCCTAATATATAGGGAAGTTCTCTTTGTCTAAGTACTAAATAGCGGGGATTAATACTTAATTGCCTTTATAGCATGGCGTGGGGAGAAACACACTTCATTTCCCCTATATTATAAAAAGCCATATTTCGGTGCTATAGGATACTAAATTTGCGCAAAAACCGTATGGAATATGAAATTCTGCGCGTAAAAGGGGAATCCCTATCTCTAACCTCATAGCTTAATTTTCGTAACACTTTCTTTCCCCTCATGTAAAATTTGCGCAAAAACTACACAGAATATGAAATTATGCGTAGAAAAGGGGAATCCCAACTATCCCTAACTCTACGGCTTAACTTTCGTAAAACTTCATTTTTCTCCCTATATATATACCCCCCTGCTAACCATTTCTCTCATATTCTATTTCTCTTCCTTTCATACTCGAAATCTTCTCCTTGCTGCTCTTCCCTATGCCGAAAGTTCTCCTTGGCCAATACTGGATATCTGATCGATACGCTTACCGCATACTTGGGCTACCACTACATTTGTGCTTGAACGGACAGCTATCCGATCCCAGCCTAACAGCGCTACCTGGTACAGCCTCACCTTAGGTTGCGCAACTCGACTCTGGTCATTCCCTGTGGTGGTGCTCAACGCATTCTGAAATCAATACAACTTTCTTTGGTAGGTCCTAATCCTCTTCATCTATCGGGCATCGACCTAACTTGACGTAGCATTACCAACCCGATTGCGGTCGCCAACCCCAAGTCTTTCGCGTCGGCTTCCTCAAAGTGCACACTGTCCTGTGCCATCTTGGTCTCCGACCCAAGTCTTATACTGTCCGGTACCTAGTAAGTCTACTCTAATTATTCAACACGATCCTTTCTAACTCGATGTAGTCTTATACGCGGCTCCGACCCCCTTGCCTATACGCCTTTCACCTCCATTCTACGCTCTCTAAATTGCTCTCTTCGTGATATCCGAGTCACTTACCTACGCCCTTGCGACATCCCGTCATAATGGCACCACAAGTCGTTAATGGGCCATCCCTCGAGGCATACCTTGCCCAAACGGCGAGATCCACATACGCACTTCCGTTTGAGTCGACCCCTATGGGATACCCGAAAATAATCGGCCGGACGTGGGACCCAGTTATCGGCTCTAGACCATTCACCATCGGAGTAATACCAATGGACATGCCGCTGTCAGATGGCGTAAAAACGCTGATGACGATATTAGCAGAGCGAAACACGGACGGTTTTACGATCGACAAACTCCACCGCTATATGGGCTTTGCTAAAGATGGAA
Organism: Pseudogymnoascus verrucosus; assembly: GCF_001662655.1. NCBI lineage: Eukaryota > Fungi > Ascomycota > Leotiomycetes > Thelebolales > Thelebolaceae > Pseudogymnoascus > Pseudogymnoascus verrucosus. The sequence goes on from NW_017263658.1 coordinate 30,343, forward strand.
CACTACAGCCAAGCACTTACCCGGGGCGGGCAGACGATTTATGACGCTGCTAGGGAGTTGATTACAATCCATGGGCAAGTGATGCATGGATCGGCATATGATGACCGGCGGCGACCCAGCGGGAGGACAACAGAAAGGGATTATATGGTTCATATAGGTCATGCGCCGAGCACCAGGCTGGTTCTCAAAGCTCTACTACGGGCTAGATACGGACAATATCGCTGAAGCAAAGGCATATGCTCACGCCTAGGTCGAGCACCTAGAGCCGCGCAGAGAAAACCACCAAGACGCGATCAACGAATATAACAACGTGATACTTAATGAAGCCTGCTTTCGGATTGAGGACAGAACGGCCTTGTACCAAGAGCATCTCTTTGTCCAACATGCCATCGGCGAAGGAAGTGACGCCGGCTACCCAACAGACCTTGGGTCGACCAGCGATGATGAGTTCGATTTCGGGTCCGACTTCGGCTATAGTTCCGACCCTGATTATCAGTCGAAGAACACCGGTGCCATGCATAACGGCGCGATGACCATTTCCGCTGCGGCCGCAGAGGAAAGAGCAGCTCAGCGCATCCGAGACAGAGAGAGAGAGAGAACGGTGAACCACGACTCTATGATCGATGGAATGTGGCGAGCAAGCCTAAAATTCATCATGGCCACATTACGCCAGATCTCATGCGCAGGGCAGAGCATACGACCGAAAGCTCTAAGAACCATTTACTTTAACCGCCTCGAGGCCGAACTAATGGAAGCCCTTACATACATTCAAAAGAAATTCGGTCTCGTTAATGCAGAGGATATAACGGGTTTCGGAGGCATCTATAATATATAAGTTAGAACGGATGTGGGATAGTCAGGGGATGTAGTACGTACATGTTCAACCGCTACATATTAGGACGGGTAGCAAGAGGAGCACGAGGCGCCAGAGGAGTTGGGATCGAGCTGGTGTAGTCGGATAAGAGTCAGAGGCTTCTATATAGCAGGACGGATGCGAGTTGGACGAGAACTAAAAGTTAGAACTGGTATGAGACGGATGCGAGATGAGGTACTTACGATTCAGACTGCCAGCTCTCGTAACGGACACGGAACGGATAGGTATTCAGATCTTCCTTCTGTAAGTTAGAACCGATGCGAGTTGGACAAGAGTACGGCATACGTACAACTGCAAAACCAGCAATACCAGACACGCCCAACGCCTACTCGCTCTCGAACTCCCTGTCGATGCGTTCCATGGCCTCATCCCACGCTTTATCGGCGTGGTATTGTGTTTCCTCAGCCATGAATGGGCTCGCAGTTTCGATTGTAACGTCGGTCACGTGTCCAGGCACCACGCGCACGATGCGGTTGAGGAGGTTTTCATACTTCGCACCCATGGCCTTTTCCTTCTCGCGCGCATCTTCGAGTTCGGCTTTCAGAGTGGCGACCAGCTTCTTCTCAAGTTCATACATGGCTTTGTAAAGGTCCTTAGTCTTCGTTACTATTTATAAATATTAGATTTGAATTTATACGGTTGCGACACTGGCTTACCAGTCTCAAGGTCGTTGTTGTCAGCCATGATCATGGACTTTTTAGAGCCGTGTTGGTTGGAGACGAAATATTAGTCGGATGCGTGTTAGTCGGATGCGTGTTGGCTGGATGCGTGTTGCGTGTTTGATGCGTGTTGGTTATCGGATAGGCGTGACTTGGGGTGTTTGTGGGGTTGTGATAGTTAAGAGAAAGAAGGAGGAAAGGTAGTAAACTAGGTAAAAGGTTGGCTTTTATAGTTTTCTCGTCACATACAAATTCTCATCCCATACAAATAAGTAAGCGGCACGAATTTGTTCTACTTATCCAAATTCACTCTGCATACAAAATCCCACATAAAAAAACTCCATTTAAGCAAAAAGGTATCTTAGTCTAAAACACATCACACACCACATCACAAACTCTGCTTCCCCCTCGTCTCAATAGGGAATCCCAACATGGCGACAAACGCCGCAAACATAAGTCCGCCACTTGCGTAAATGGGCGCCTTTGGGTTGCCGCTGCTGGCATAGATGGCCACAATGGGGGCGCAAATACCGGCAACACGATTCAAGAAGCTGGCGATACCAGACCCAGTCCCGCGGCTCGGCGCTGGGAAGACCTCTGGCGTGTAGGCATAGAGCACACCGTACATGATGTTCTGGAAGAAGGACTCGATGCAGGTGAAGATGAGCTGGAAGTCAGGGTTTGTGCTAATGGTGAAGAGGAACAAAAATATGCCCGTGATGAGGGTGGCGATGGCCATTGTGCCCTTGCGACCGACATACTTGATGTTGACGGTGTAGCAGGCAATGATGGAGCCGGGGACACCGCATATGGAGATGATGGCGTAGTTGCGGTACACAATGTCTGTTGGCGTAGGAGGGGCATTGGGGTCGACACTCGTGAGATATTGGGTGAGGAAGGAATTGAACAGCGGGTAACCCATTCCAATCGCGGTCCAGCAGAACCACAAAAGCGCAGTGTTGATCGCAAGGCGCTTGTAGGCGAAGAGCGGCGCGATGCGCTTGGTGGAGAACTTCTCGACCTGGCGCTTGATGATGTCTTTTGTGGAGAGTACTTGGTCTGGGACTTCCTCCAAGCTACCTCCTATCGCGTCGAGAACCTCCTCGCTGATCCAGGTCTTGGTCTTGTTCTTGAAGGCAATGCCTCTGACGACGGCGACGGCTTCGCGTTGACGGCCACGGCTGAGCAGGAACTTCGGCGACTCGAACAGGTGGAAGAAGAAGAAGCGGCAGATGAACATGGCAAAGGTGAAGGCTCCCATGGTAAAGTTGAGATATCTCCAGCCCATGTTCAACTCCTTGGTACAGCACGCCTCGCCGGGGCCAACGTTGCCACAATACCCGAGCGACTGGTCGCAAGAATAGTTTGGGATGAAGCCCCAGGCGATGAGCGATCCGATCAGCTGACCGATTGGCCAGAAGACACTCAACATGGTGAGGAGGTTCCCGCTGGCAAATGGCAGGAACTCGAGGAACAGGGCACCGTCGACTGGCAGATTGCCGCCAACGCCTAATCCGAGCGCGGCGTACAGACCGCAGACGGTGATCCAGTTCTGGGCACCTCCAACCGCAAGGCCGAAAACACCAGCCATGAAGAGGGTAATGTTGAAGGCAGGGCGTCTTCCGATCGCGTCGCAGGCCACACCCCAGAAGACGGCGCCAATGCACAGTCCCACAAAGAGCGACAGCGTGGTGAAGCGGACCTGAGTGTCCGAGATGCCAAACTCGGCCGAGAGCGAGGTCAGCGTCAGGGCGACACCCTGGAGCCAGAGGTTATCAGCCAACCAGCCGAAGCCGCACAGAACGAAGAGCTTCCACTGGTACCGGCCCATGCCGATATCCTGGATCGCGCGGTTGATGACCTTTGATTTGCGGTCGTAGGCCGAGTCGGTGCCGCTGGCCGCAATCTCGGCGTCGATCTCGGCTCTCAGCTGCTCAATGGTGAAGCCATCTTCGCTGCTGCCGCCATGGCTGCCGATGTGGCTCTCCTGGTCGCTCTCGCGGTCTGCAGGCGCGTCGCCTACGGACTTCTTTTCCTTATCGGAAGTGCGGGAACTGAGGGCCAGCGGGACGTAGACTTCTGGGTAGTCCTCAATGTCATGCTTCCCAAACGGGTTCAGGAAGAGCGGCATGGTGATCTGCGTGGTGAGTCGTCGGCTACGATCTGTTTATCAAAAAAATGTCGTGAGCTGTCAAACTACGCTTGATCCTTTTTTTTTGGTGACAAATGTCAAATCAATGGCAGGTCGTCTCGAGCAATGGGATTGCCGTTTTTATATCATGCTATGCAGAGCACAGGTTCAGTATCACGCGACACGAGCGACTTACCCAATGCCACTGATATGTAGTCGAGTGTGTGGAGGTGCAGGAGGTATAAGTGATAAATGAGACTCTATTTGGTGAGTAAAAAGAGTTTGACGTCGAATTATGGAAAGATAGGAAGAGGAAGAGAAGAGAAGGAAGTTAGGAGAAGTAATAGTAGAAGAGATTCACAGATAGCCGACAAGGCGAAGAAGCGGCGCACACGAGAGACGGGATGGACTCTCACGAACGCTTGTTTCGCTTCGGGGTTGTTTTGGTCCGCCTGGAATTGGCGCCAAGCATCCGGTGTGGGATCAGTGTGGGAGTTGGTTGTCGAGGGCAGCCAATGCGAAGCACGCAAATATACGCACGATTCATAAACAGGGCAATGATTGTCGGTGGATTCGACGCCGTCGCAACACGCCGGAAGGGTCCAACAGGGAAGGACTAGGGAGACCAGCAGGGAACTTGCCCCAGACGGAGAGGGCGACAACCAAGATCAACGAATTGTCAAGGCGTGGTCAGCGAATGAAGGGGACAGCTGGGACAAGTCGGTGGAAAAAGTCTGCGGCTAGCGTTGTCACGAGATTTTAGGCCGTTAGATCGCTGGGATCATTGGACGCTGGGAAGGATGGTGACTGCAAGACACAGGGATAGTCGATATGATGTACGGTAATACTCTGATATGCACGGCAAATGCGCTGTCTTTCTCTGTAGAACTGTAGACCGTCAGCTGTGGCTCTTTGTGTTGCCGTGTGTTGCCGCCATGGCCTGAACTTACCGCAAGCACATTTTTTGTAAGGCTGTTTGGGGGGAGGGGCGGCGGGGCGACGGGCGGCCATGACGTCGATGGCGTTGCGATGCCGCATGACGTACCACACACACTATGGCAGTTGGAAGTAACTTCAGTGGCTTTAGTGGTAGGGATGTCACGCCACGCGAGCGTCAACTCCACCGAAATTTCACCAAGTTGCGCTCTTCCAAGCAAATCACAGGGGAAACCAAGCACACCCAAGCCACACCCACGCTCACCCAAGAACACCAAAAGCCCCCCCAACCAATACCCCTAGCCCCCTAGCACCTGGATTTCTCCCTCAAGAAATCCACCCCACGCTCTTGTGTCTCGTATGCCCGTCACTTCCTCGTACATCCCACTAACCCGGGATTAGAGATTGTCATTTTACTTTGTAAACTCACATTCGGGCTGTTTACAGCTGATCTGAGCGATCTGACTCGGCCGGCTCTTCTTGGCCTGCACGAACTGAACACCGTTCGCAGCGTAAATGCGGAAGGTGCGAACGAGTCTCCTCCTCCTGCCCTCAGACGACCCGGCCTTCATCAATCCAGGGCCCGCGTTCAGCGTTCCGCGCCAGCGTCGTCAAGACATGAAATTTCCCTCCCGAATCAGGAACGCCACTGCCCCATCCACTTTCTCTACTCTCGGCATCGGTTTTCCCTCTAGTCGCATCTTCATTTTTTCCCGTTGCCGATCGGAATTCGGCATGGAAACAACGTGCAGAGTCTTTCCTTCCCTGTTTCCCACAGCATCAACTCGTCACCCCGTCGTATTTCGCATCGACTTCCTGATCCATCACCCCTTCGCAACCGCCATCTTCTGAATGTCAACTCCCCCACGTACATCCAAAGTACGACGCTGTGACCTCCACGGAAAGGCTGTGGCTTGCGCCAAAAAGGCTCTGACATCCTCCACCCCCAGACATCCTGGACGCCACTGCTGAGTCCTATAGGCTGGATGTGCCTGTACCATGCGCCTGGTGGCGGCTTGGCTCTTACTTGACGGCGCCACTACCTCCGTATTAGCTCCAGCACATGGCAGGGGATGGGCCGGGGTATCATCCTTGAGGCATTTTAGTGCCTCGAGTAATGATCCTTTGGAGTCGCCAGCTGTGCAAGTTATGTAACGTGAGATTGGGGGATAGCAAGGGACGGACTCGCTGAAAATACGGAGTATGCGGAGCAAAAGTGGGCATACTGTGGGTCGCCGACGAAGAAAGCCATGCGGAAACTCCAGGCCGAAATTATCGTCATCCTGAATTCCATGCCGGCGACGACGACTCGAGTTCGGAAACGTAAGAGCCAATCTCTAGACTGTGAGGACGCTCCAGGTATGACTACGTCTTTTCTGGGTAGTAGATAAGCCGCCTGACAGAGCCATACGAGTAATCCCGTGATTTCTATATCCAAAGCCCAAATTCCACTGAAGCTCTGGATGTCGAGAGCAATAGCAAACAATCTCTCGATTCAAAGCGAACTGCCGCAGTTAATACCATCCAACAGCCGCGTAGAGCATAGCAATCAATCATCCAATTCAGAGTGAACTGCCGCACTGAATACCATCAAACAGCCGCGTACAGCAATAAGCATAATCCCGTGACTTCTGAGACCAAGATCTCACTAAGTTTCTCGATCGAAAGTAAAACGACCTTCCCTAATAAAGAGTAATCCCAACAATGAATACGATCCCACTAACCGCTGTAAAGTCAGCACTAAATACCGTATCCGGAAGAGAAAGATACGTTTTCTCGTCGGTTTCGTTCAAGGCGCTGCTTATGTAAGCACTGTGTAGATTCGTCGCTGTGTCACGTGACTGTCACGTTCCCTGACTTCACCTAGTCTCCTGACCAGCCAATCAAGTGACTATCTGCCTTATCGAGATTGCAGTAGAGTCTGCCTTATCAAGATCGCATAACGAAACCATCAAGAGCCATCAAGATCGCAGAACGACGCACTCATCTCAACATCATCGCCGGCAGCAATGGCCACGACGACAGCCTTTGCCCTCGTTGCGCTCTCGAAGGCGTTGTCATGGAATGAGGCCTTGTCCGGCGTGTTTGGCAGCATCAGTTTGGCTACTTGGATTTTCCTGCTGGTGGGCTCACCTGACCTCGGTTCTACGACGAGACTCTAATACTGGACACAGGTGCCACAGTTGATCCTCAACTACACAACAGGCAGTGCGGATGGCATCTCGCTGGCTTTCCTGACAGTCTGGCTGCTGGGAGATATCACGAATCTAGCTGGTACGTTGTTTCCAGCATTGCCTCGGTCGTTGGAGACCCGTGATGTCTATCCTGTTTCATCCCAAGTTAACAACGTTAGGGGCAATATGGGCTGGCCTAGTCCCAACAGTCACTGCCCTCGCAGTGTACTTTTGCTTTGCAGATTTTGTGCTCATCAGCCAGTGTTTGTTTTACAACCACCTCAATGCCCGAAGGGAGGCAATCAATGAGGCGGCAGCACCACCCGACTCTGAAGAGGCTCCGCTGCTTGCTCGAGAGCGTAGCAACGAGTCGATAGGGGCTCCAGGTGCCCGTCGTCGTAGTTCAACTCATCTCAGTCACTCGTCGGGGGCCAGACGTGACTCTCTTGTGAAGATTTTGGAGGACGACGTCTCTGGGAGTGGAAGTTCGTGGAAGCGGAACACCTGGAGCATCCTCATGGTCATCTTGGTTGGAACAGCCGGCTGGGCCATTGCGTGGCGGTCTGGGGTATGGAGGCCTACGCCGAATCATCCTGGGGACGTACCTAGCAAAGAACATGTGGCCGTGGGAGCCAGTGTTTTGGGATACCTCAGCGCCGTGTGCTATCTTGGGTAAGTTCGGCCTTTGAAGTCGGACTGAAAGTATGCTAACGTTCCAGTGCCCGAATCCCCCAGATTATCAAGAATTACAGGGATAAGTCGTGCGAAGGTAGGCACTCTCCTCACTTTGTCGTCTTTTGTGTCTAACGCGTGCAGGCTTGTCTCTTCTGTTTTTTGTTCTGTCTCTAATGGGTAACATCACATACGGAGTCAGCATCCTGCTCCATTCTCTTGAGAGGGAGTATATCATGACGAACCTTCCATGGTTGATCGGATCTTTGGGTACCATCGTCGAGGACGGCTTCATATTTGTACAATTTCGCATGTACGCCAGGGACTCTGGAAGTGCAGTGGAAGCATGAGGGTAAGGCCCTGTAGATATTTAAACTGCATATAATTTGTATATATTGTATATACGACAATTGGATGCCAATATATATACTGCCGTACATGTGAAACGTGGCAACCGATTCAAAGCAATCAAGCCAACGACAATTAAATTTCCACAAGCATGCAAAATCAATTCAATACCACACATAAATACCAGAAAGTGTACGGAAAAGTGGTGATGTTTACTCCCTTGAGCTCTCAGCTCGATGTTACTCACCAAAATCTAAAAATAGGCAGCTCCACCCGCTTCCCCTTTCGACCCTTAGCGATCAAACGCGAAACAGACGACATCCTCGCATCTCAGTAGACCCAACTCCATCACTTTCATCTTTATCGCTGTCACTCATTACGCAGCGTGAAGAGCCTCTCCTTAATATACTCACTCTGCTCACAGATTGAGCTCACATTCATTTCAATTGACAATGCGTTTCTCCACCATCATTCCTCTGGCCCTGGCCGCCGCTCCAGCCGTCGTCTCGGCCGCTGGGAGCTTGGGTTTCGCCCTTGGTGACAAGAAGACCGACGGCAGCTGCAAGTTCCAAGCCGACTGGGCAGCCGACCTCAAGGCAATCAGCACTGTCCAGAGCAGCAAGATTGTTCGCACCTACTCGGCTTCCGAGTGCAACACTGCCAAGGAGATTCTCCCTGCCGCGAAGGCTGCTGGGTTCAAGGTCATCCTGGGTGTCTGGTATGCTATTGACGAAATCTCAGGACCTTGTCACAACTAACGATACAGGCCCGATTACGACGACTCCCTGGCGAAGGATGAGGCTGCCCTCATCAAGTACACTCCCGATTACAAGGACCAGGTCTACGCCATCACCGTTGGATCCGAGACGATGTACCGCGGCAACTTCACCGGCCCCGAACTCTTGCAGAGAATCAACAAGATCAAGAAGGCCGTTCCCGGCTTCAAGGTCGGAACCGCCGACAGCTGGAACAAATACCAGGATGGAACTGCCGATGCCCTGATCACCGGTGGTGTCGATATCCTGCTCGCCAACGGCTTCTCGTACTGGCAAGGTCAGACCGACAGCAACGCCACTGCCAGCTTCTTCGACGACATCATGCAGGCATTCGGACACATCCAGCAGGTCTCTGGCAAGGTTGATGGAGGCATTGAGCTCTGGGTTGGCGAGACTGGTGAGTGATGACGCTGTGGTCCTCGACATATCTAACACACAATAGGATGGCCCACCGATGGATCCAAGTACCAAGCTGCTGTTCCCAGCCTCGAGGGCGCCAAGAACTACTGGAAGAAGGCCATCTGCGGCATCACCGCATGGGGCGTCAACGTCTTCTACTTCGAGGCCTTCGATGAGCCATGGAAGCCAAAGAGCATTGGCCAGGACGGATCGGTTGCCGATGAGACGCACTGGGGAGCATGGAACGCTGACCGCACCCCCAAGTTCTCCATGGAGTGTTAAGCGATAGATGGGAGCAGAGAGGATATCATAGACGCGCGTTTGTACAATTACTATATCTAGATGGAGGGCAATGGTGGGATGTCGTAGAAGGAAATACACTGTTTTGCAATGTCGTCAAGCTGGATTATCCTCGACCTTGTTGCCCCATTTACCCCGTAAATACTTTTGTCTCCAATATCCCGTCCACTTTTGTTTACTCCATACCGAACCATAATGACGCGACGCGACGGACGGACGCGGGTTCAACTCTGGACCCTTTCCCCTTCCCCTTCCCCTTCCCCACATTCCGCCGCGACAGGTACCTCAGGGTCTAGGGACTCATGTGACTCGAACACGTCAATGAAACAATTTCCACTCCGTCCTACAGAGCATCTCATCGTGAACAGCTTCATCACTTATAATCCCCAAAATCCTTCATAAATCGCAGTAATTCACCATATATTTTCTGCATTTTACCGTCATTTCGAGACTCATTTAACAAGCGGGCCCTCCCTGGCCCTTCCTCGCAAACGTGGATCCACTAGGAACGGCCCGTGACCAATTACAATTCGCAAAATCCGCAGATTCCCCAATGTACCCCTGAACTCTCAAGGGACATCCGTCCATCCTGCCAGTCACACGTAAATTGATGGGGACACGCTCAATCCGGTAATCTCTCCAAGAATAATCTTGAGAGAGATAGAATCACCGTCCTCATCCTCATCCTCACCATCAACAAGTCGCCACCATCGTCATCTCTCCCCTGATATCCTTCATCTTCGCATTCGGGCTCTTGCTTTGCACGCCATCTCCGTGTGCTCTTCTACGACTCGAGCGAATGTCTACTCCTCCCGTGTCGCGTCCATCAACAATGTCATTTCTTTAGATCTGTGCTGGCCAACTTTTCCTCACGTCGCGTCAGGATATTGCAGATCATCGCCTTCCAGACTCCAGCAGTCGACTAGACGTTCGCCAGAGAAGACGAAGCTGCAGACGACTTCGATATCGTTTGCGCTCGTCTCACAACCCCAGGTGTGCTCCTCCGATCCGCCGACGTCGTGGTTGCTCCTTGGTTAACACCGCCTCTCCCATCTAGCAAATATTTCGCTCTCGTCTTCACCGTCTTCGTCGCGCGCGGCTCCCGTTGCTTCGATAGACTTTATACCCGCGACGCCCGAGTCCGACGACTTCGTGCCTGGTTCACCCGCATTCTCTTCGAGCTCGACGGCGGAAGGAGGTTCCTCTCCTATTCTTCCGCCCCTGCCACAGCCGACCATCAACGGTCGCAGCCTCAACCTCTCCAACACTCCGCCTTCCGAGTCCCGTACGGAATCTAGCCGCTACTTTACCAGCTGGGGCTCTCCATACCAGGAACCGGCAGACCCAGTCCCTTCACGCCCGCATCGTGGGACTTTGAGCAGCGATACTTCCGAAGACTCGCCTCTTCGGAGATTAGACTTTCACTCCCTGCACCTTCGACCCCCGCCTAGCTTTCTCCGTTCCGCTACAGAGCCTGTCGCTGCCCCTGTGAGTGCCAGCGTATTAGTTAATCGAGCTCGCAGACCGACTCGTGGCTTGACTGAAGATTGGATCAGACAGCATACCGCAACCGAAGATACAGAGATTGAACGGTTAGCCTGGCTCAGTGACAGCAATAAATCTGACGAGAAAGGGTACTCTTCACTGAGTAGCTCTGAGGCCGAAGATCAGCTTGAGGAATACGAATTTGGACAAAAAACGCCAACACTAAAAAGCTTTCTTGAGCGACGCTATAGCAAGCACGACAGCCGACGCCATCTCAGAGGCCCTAGCGCGGAGACTATCCGACCAAGGGACGTTCCCAGATACAAGGCGCCTACCAGTATGACTTCCTCGGCGAGTTATGAGACGGCCGCGCAGTCTGTGGCTGGCATTGTCGCACAAGATGATGTCTTTGCTGCCTCGCACGACACCCCGCCACCAACTATAGACAAGCCGCTTCCGACACCTCCGGCGGATACCGCTTCAAGTTGGCGCGCAGCGGCGCTGCCTATGGCGAGCGATGTGGCTCTTGAAGACCTTACACCAAAGCCAATCCCATCCCCAAACCCTGAGCCTCCGAGGCTGAAGACCAAAGTTCCTTGGGGAAAGAAGAACATATCCATTCTCCTGCCATTAGACGAAGATCGCGGGCAAGAAGGAAAGGGCCCTAAACCATTGACTGAAAAGGATGTCATCTCGATGCTGCGCGACTGGGAGCAGCTCGGCTACAATGTCACGGGCTTCAACCTCGACGCCGACGGTGAGCCGCATGAAGCAGTGTCCCAGGGGCAAAGCCGAGGCATGTGGCCGGATGCTACTGAGATACGTCTTGAACGGGACGCCCGTGATTACAGGATCAGCATTCCTGACAGACGACACTGGGATGCATACGTAGAGGAGCTGAAAGAGGCCAAATTACGAGCTCTCGGAGTATCACTGGGTGATGAAGATCCCATCCCAGCACCTTCACCCGCTCCAACGCTGAGCCGTCAAGCTTCAGCGCAATATGGATTACCCTTCCAGCCTCCGCTCCCAACATCGTCTGCTGCTAGCAGCCATGGTACGCAGCCCTCCAAGCTCTTCTCGCCGCCATTGCTTCCTGGCGCTGGTCCTGCAACAGGACAGAGCTCGTTTGTGGGATCCACCGCGTCAACGTCATCAGGACACGGCCATATGCTGGGAAAGTTTCACAACCCACGCCAATCGATTTCATTCTCTGGCGGGGAACACCCATTCGGGTCGCCCTACGGTGGCTCCCAACAGCAGTCTCCTGTCCCATGGTCTCCTCAACAGATGCTATATCAGGGTATGCATCGTGGTGGTTCTCCATCTGTGCATAATTTCGGTGGATTTGCTTCTCCGGGCTCGCCTTTGCCACAGGACGGTTATTTCCCCAACGAGACCACCCCAATCGCCGTTCAACCCCAGCGACAGTTCTCCAACCAAATGTCGTTCCATCAAGTCCAGCAATCCATCTCAAGACAGTCCCCACGACTTCATGAGTTCCAAGCGGATAGCGAAAAGAGCGCTTCAAAGACGCCCGAGGCCAATCAGCCCGCTCATCGCCTCAATCTAAGTGACAGTCTACAGAAGGAAATTGAAGATGCAGAGTATCATTTGGAAGAACAATTTGAACGTCAATTGGATCATGATGACTACAGCCCTCACTCGGAGCGAGCCCCTGTATCGCCTCCACAAGCGGAGCAGCAGCAGCAGGAGAAACCCAAGCCAGCCTTTGCAGGCTTGAGTGCTTCCAAATATGCTGATGAAGAAGGGCCTGTTTTATACCACCCGCAACCCCACAGCCGGGGGCATTCACTTTCCCAGCGTCCATACGATGGAGAAAGTGCCAGCCCCACACTCGCCTCTGAGCCTGCTAAACTGGAGACGTCTGAAAGCTCCGCCAATCCAAGTGCTCTAGGCACCCCGAAATTTGTCAACAGCAGCATTCACCAAAGATCTCAGTCCATTGCCACCAACCTATGGGCAGATTCTGAGCCAACCTCTGGTGCCGAAAAGGCTAGTCGCGGTCATGTGTCCAAGGCTTCAACGTCCAAGCTGAACGTGGCGGCACCAGAGTTCAAGTTCAACGCTTCGACCTCCTCCGAGTTCAAGTTCAACCCCGCATCTGCCTCCGAGTTTAAATTCAACCCAGCTGCATCCTCAGAGTTCAAGTTCAATCCCGCAAGCACGTTCACACCTAGCAAACCCATCTTTGCCGCCCCGCAGCCGGAAGTGTCAGCTTTCAATACCACATTCCAGCCGATCAGTCCCAGCCCAGTGTCGCCTCCAGTCACATTTGGTGGCAGCAAGATCAACGTCAATGCTGCTCCATTCACACCAGGCCAGAGCGAGTTCAGCTTCTCCTCGTCGGGGCCAATGTTTAGACCTGACGCACCCGAGTTCACTCCACTGGCTTCGTACATGTCTGATTCTGCTGGCAGCTCTGCCGAAACACCTGCAAACCTGAGATCGTCCATCTTTGGTAACATTAGCATGAGCCTGTCCGACATAATCAAGCAGCCCAAAAAGTCCAAGGCCATTCCAATCATTCGGCCAGACACTTCGTCTGGCAAGAGTGGAGATGAGGATGGTGGTGTAGAGGGCGAGGACGGCCGCATCACGCAGGGAGACGGCCGATTCAAGAGGTCCAGGGCAGATGTAGGCGATGGCGATTCGGTTCCACTATTTGCCCAGCCTACCATGCCACTCCAAGAGACGACCCGAGAACAATCCCCACCAAAGGATGCAACTCCAGTTACAGCCAAACCAATTGACAAGGAGAACGCCTCACCGATGGACCTCGACCAAGAGCCTCTTCGCATTGTACCGGTGCCGGAGCGTGCTCTGCAGAATCAAACCCGGAGTCGATTCGAGGACTCACCAGACTATGAAGGCAAGGCCTGGGCTCCATACGAATGGCAGCAACAGGAGGATGCCGTCGACTTCAGCAGGTCCAACCCTCACTCTATCGGCAGCGCCCCGTTCACGGTCTTGGACCAAAACGTCCCAGCGGAGGAGCCTGCTGCACCCGCGCCACCGGCTGAAAACAATGACCACAAGAAGCATAAGAAGAACTCGCTGTCTGCACTTGCAAAACCATTCCAATTCGGTTCAAACTGGTTCGGGACTGAACCGACTGAGCCAGAGGCGTCAGCTCCTACCAATCCATTCGCATATGTTGCCCCCGAGCCCGCAAAAGTCACTCCTGCACCCCGCAAGGGGCTCGCAAGCTCGAGATATGCGGACCCAACTCCCTCGCCACCACCACATCGAAGCGAGGTCGACGCAGAGGTCGAAGCCAGTGATCCTGAAATATCAGCGTTGGAAGAGCCCGCACCACAAAGCCCAGCAGCTTACGACGGAGCTTCTTACATTGCTACCCCGCCTCGGGAGGCTTCGTTCGAGGAGATCGACGATATCATGCGCCACATCAACGAGGCCGACTCGTCCATGGGTGCTGTCAGACACGTAACGGAGCCCGTCGGCTCGGAGCAGACTCTGCAGATGCCGCACAGCGAGTCGTCTCCCATTCGCCTCCATCCACAAAATCTGATGCGCAGCGATGCTCCGAGCCCTAGCCCGCGACGCTTCCAGGCTCTTCCTGGAGGCCGTGGACAACGAGTCTTCTCCAGGGTTGAAGACGACCCATTCGTGTCTCACTCGCCAATTGCCAGGGCATTCGAGACCTCTCCTATCCACCATCTCAATGGTGATGAGAGCGTGGAGCCAAGCGACTGGGACAGCGTTTTGGATCGTGATGACGAGTCTAAATTCAACGCTCGATCTCAATTCTTTGACAGCCATGTCAATGATATCGTTGGCGGCATTCTGGCCGAAAAGCTAGGGCCCATGGAGCAAGCGTTGCAAGTCATTCAGCTGTCACTTGCAACCTTACGACCACCTTCGAGCCGCAGAGCCCGCCGCAGTATGTCTGCCGAGTTCCAAGAAAGCGATGCCGACGATGAAGACGACGATGAGGGTCATCGCCGATCACTCAGTCCCAGGAAGGATCGAAAGCTTGACAAGATGCGAAGCATGATTGCTGAGGCATTTGCAGAGCATCACTCAGTGCAGCGTGCTACGAGCCAACCCGAGGACGTCCAGGGACACTCTGAGGTCCTCCAAGCTCTCAAGGAGCTTCAAGGCCAGTTTAGCCAACCCAAGCATACTGATGTCGATTTCCGCAATATTGTCGAAAGTGCAATTGAGAGCCGGATGCCGGTTGCCCCAGTCGTTGACGATGCTGCGCAAGCCAAGATCGCTGAGCTAGAAGCAAAGGTTTCTGAGATGACGGCAAAGATTACATCCGCCGACGAGAAGATGGAGTTGGAGGTCACGAACCGCCGCACTGCCGAGGATCGTCTGTCTGAGGTCCAGAGGCTTCTCCGAATCTCTTCTGAGGAAGAGGTGCGACTCCGAGAGTCGCTCGAGGAGCGCGATAAGAAGGTCAAGACTTTGGAGGACACGAGAGCCAAGAATGCAATGAGGTCAAATCTGCTCGAGGCCAGCTCGCAAAACTCGCAGAAAAATCACTCCGACCTCACCAACAGAATCGCCGTGTTGGAGAAGGACATCGCAGATGCTCGCCAGCAAGGCCGTCAATGGGAATTTGAGACCCAGAAGGCCACTGAGATGGCCAACGCAAGCAAGGACGATGCCGAGAAAGCGACTGCAGAGTCAACTGCCCTCAGACGTGCAGTCGAGAGCCTCAAGCTTCAAATGCAGGAGAGTCTCCGCGTCCGCGAGAACTTCCGCAACAAGCTGGGCAACCTGCAAGATGATATGGCCAGGGCAGCCCAGGAAGTGTCACAGGAGAACGCCCAACGCGCAAAGAAGGAGCAAGCTCTTATTGCGCGACAGGAAGTCCTCGACGCGAGGCTGCAAGCTGAGGCGCGCACCAGAGAGCGCCTTGAGAAGGAGATCGAGAGGCTTGAAGCTGGTGAACGCGAAGGCATTCGCGCTGTTAACGACTCAAAGAAGCTGGATATTCTCGTGGTTAACCTTGAGAACGAACTCAATGCCGCCGAGAAGAACGTCCTGCGCCACAAACGCGAGTTTGAGGAGGCTCGCGAGTCCGGCTTGAGCGAAGTCCAGCGAACCAGGAACTACATGCAAGCCGAAATTGAAGCAGCCAACAACCAAGTCAATATCGTCAGACAAGACCTCGAGGATCAACTTGCGAGGGTTAGAGCAGACTTGGACCACGTCAAGCTTGATGCGGATACTGCCCGAGAGAGGCATGATATGCTGCTAGAGGAGGCGACAGAGTCCAAGGCCAAAGAACTGAATGAACTCATCCGCCGCCACCAAGACCAGATCGAGGATATGCAAACCCAACATGAGCGCCAGCTCAGCAATACCCTCGAAGACGCACAACGATCTGAGCAGCACCTTCTCGAGAGGCTGAGCCTGTCATCTGCCAAGACAGAGCACCTTCAAGACCGAGTGGCTCATGTCGAGGAGAAGCTTGAGGTTGCCAAATCGGCGGCTCTTGCTGCGGTACAAGCTGCCCGAACTGTCAAGGACGCTGCCCAAACACCTGCTCTGTCAATGAAGCTTCCCGAGAAGGTCTCGCCGCAAGCTCTCCGCGAGTCCATCATGGTCCTCCAAGAGCAGCTCCAGAACCGCGAACAAACAATCGAGTCGCTTGAGCACCAGCTCGCCGGTGTCGATCTCGATGCGCCAACGAAAATAGCAAAGCGTGATGACGAGATCATGTGGCTCCGTGAGCTTCTTGCCGTGCGTGTTGGTGATCTTCAGGATATCATCAACACCATCGGCGAGCCGGGATTCAACCCGGAAACTGTCAGGGCAGCCGCCATCCGCCTTCAGGCAAATCTCCAAATGGAGGAGCAAGAGCGCGAGCGTGCGATTAGTGGCGGCTCAGCCATCAACTTGCCAAACATAGCTGCCAGCATCCGCGAGGCAGCATCGCCTCGCGTTGCACAGGTCGTCGGACCGATGGCAGCTGCGTGGGGTAGCTGGCGCAAGACTCGCGAAGGTCTCCAGCCAGCAAGAGCGAGCCCAGCAGGAACAGTGGCGTCCGGTGCTCAGAGCTTTCTTTCGGGCTTGATGACCCCGCCAGCCACAACAGTACGCCAAACTCCACCTCCACCACAGGCCCAGCCGAGTGCGTTCCAGAACACTGGCCGCCGGCTTGCTGCTGCTCAAATGGCAAGAGAAAGGGCAAGTCCCAGGAAGGAGCTTGCCAAGGGAAAGGCGCGTGCAGGCAGTGCCGATGAGCCACCAGCGACTCCTCCAATGATGCACAGGAGCAACTACGACGCTGATGCACGGGCAGAGGATTACAGTGACGCCGGATTTTATGATGATGATGAGAGTACCG
Source organism: Pseudogymnoascus verrucosus (assembly GCF_001662655.1). Lineage (NCBI taxonomy): Eukaryota > Fungi > Ascomycota > Leotiomycetes > Thelebolales > Thelebolaceae > Pseudogymnoascus > Pseudogymnoascus verrucosus. The sequence continues at coordinate 47,443 of NW_017263658.1, forward strand.
TCGATGAAACAATGTTCGGAGCAAATCTAGGGAGGTGATAGCCCCGCCTTAATATCTATCAAAACATTTTCCTTTGTCATAGTGTAGAGAACAGAAAGAGATACCCAGAGCAAGCGCGAGCGAGTGCGAAATCTTGGGCAGATTGTTATAATTAGGCTTTCTTTGTACCGTATATTTTTGCAAAAGGTTGGCAGACGAGTGGGTTAGATACTCACTGTAATGAACATAATTTTTATATCAAATATATAATTGCAACTTGATTTTTATCCTATCCCTTGAATGAAGAAATGCTCGAATGTCTGTCTATGTTCTCAGATTATATAAACTGCACTTGAGGTTCTTACGGCCACCGTATTAGATGGGCACATCTCGCAACCTTTGGGGATAAATTTATCGAGGGGCTCGTCTCGTATCTCTTACTCACCCCAGCAATTGTTGTGTCACTGTGGCCAGAGATGTCACCGGCGTCCAGGTCTCTCCATGATTCATGACAGCGGCTGCAGACATGACTTCTCCGACTCTATCGCCCGGCGCGGAAGCCTCCTTCCTGACACCGTCAAACGGCAACGACGATCGCTCCATCCACAGCGAGCAAGATACCGATAGCGAGGATGACTCTGTGTTGGGCGCCGCGCGAACCAGCGCTGACATCCGCGAGCACGATAGGAGAGTCTTGCTCGAGGAGGATGAACGCGACCAGATGCTGACCGAGAACCGCCTGGGTCGTAGAGGCTCCGGTCTAGCCCTCCCCAATCCCTTCAAGAAGTTGATGGGAAAGACATATGGCAAGGTGTCCGCTGAATCAGGCCCAAGCTCTGAGAGCCTATCGAATAATGCCGACAGCGAAGAAAAGGAGAGACGGCGGCAGAGGAGGGCGCGGAGGCAGGACAAGAAAGACAGGTTGACGGAGGCTGCAGCCCATGGCGAGGATAGGGGATTGATGTATGAGATGGAAGAAGGCTTTTTGAAGGAAGGATCCGCCACTGGGGATAGCAGCAATACCGAAGACTTGTCCGATGTCGACAAAAATGAACCGCACGGCATGAACGACAAATCAAAGCAGCGGCGCAAGTGGGGAAGATTGTGTTATATTAGCGTTCTCATACTGCTCGCGTTTGTTTTATTGTCCCTTGGTGCTTGGAAATTATCGATGGGAAGAAGGAAGATGCCCGTCCAGACCATGTTTAATAATGGGACTGCGCTGTTTGCGCCCACGACAATTCTCATCAGCCTTGATGGGTTCCGCGCGGATTTTCTACAGAGAGGGATTACGCCGAGGCTGAACTCCTTCGTTGCCGAAGGCATATCCCCAGTATATATGCTTCCAAGTTTTCCTTCGGTCACCTTTCCGAATCATTATACGCTTGCCACGGGCCTCTATCCTGAGAGTCATGGTATCGTAGGAAACACGTTTTGGGACCCAGAATTGAAGAGGGAGTTCTATTATACCGATCCCTCTCGGAGCATGCAGCCAGAATGGTGGGGTGGAGAGCCGATTTGGGTGACGGCAGAGAAGCAAGGGATCCGAACGGCGATACACATGTGGCCAGGGAGTGAGGCTCATATTATGGATTTAGAGCCGAGTTTCTTGGATACGTTCAAGAGCAAGGAGCCACTTCTCGACAAGGTTGACAGAGTACTCGAGCTCCTTGATAAACCGGGACAGGAAGATGAGAGCGCTCTCATTGCCGATATGCGCCCACAGTTGATCGCGGCATACGTCCCCAATGTCGACTCTGCCGGCCACAAATACGGCCCCAATAGCACCGAGATGAGAGCCACTATTAGCAGTGTGGATAATATGATCGATCAGCTGTTTATTGGTCTCGAAGAAAGGAACCTTACTGAAGTTGTCAACGTCGTGATTGTTTCTGATCATGGGATGGCAACAACATCCACAGACAGACTGGTCCAATTGGACGATCTCATCGACCTCAACCTCATCGAGCATACGGATGGGTGGCCACTATATGGCCTCAGGCCAAAGTCGGCGGATGATTTGATGCCTCTGTACGATACGTTGTCAGCCGCAGCAAAAGCACACGGAAACTTCGAGGTGTATCTGCGCGATACCAACATGCCAGAGCGGTATCATTTCTCGAAGAATGAACGCATTGCGCCGCTCTGGATTGTACCAAACACGGGGTGGGCAATTGTAACCAAAAAAGACTTCAACATTGCGACGGCGAAGGCGGAAGGTAAAGAATACCACCCCAAAGGACTCCACGGCTACGACCACGAGAACCCGTTGATGAGAGCGATATTCATCGCTAGGGGACCAGCTTTCCCACATTCCCCAAACAGCAGAGTTGAGGTTTTCCGTAAGTGCCATGATCCATATCCTTCCCTCCCACTAACCTCTATAGAAAATACCGAGGTGTATAATATCGTTTGCGACACCCTCAACCTCACCCCACAGCCAAACAATGGAACACTGCGGTTGCCGTTGAAGCCAGTCGGCGCTCACAGCCCCGAAACGACGCCTGAAGAGCCCTTGGACCCTCTGCCGTCAGACGGGCCTTCCACAAGTAAGCCGACAAGCACTGTAGATCCCAGCATCGATCGGCCTGTCGTCAGTGATGTTCCAGGTGTCGACAGGCCCGTCATCAGCCAGGGTACACCAGAGACTCCTACCGCTTCAAAAGTTCCTGGTGCTCCCGAAACTACGGGCGAGGCCGGGGCTGGCGATGGTATCTGGGACATGCTTGATGGCGATTATATTGCAGGTAAGTTAGAAGAGTTCAGGAATTGGTTGAGCGGTTTTTTGGGGAGTAGCGGTGGAGCTGGGCAAAAGGAAAAGGAAGAATGAGATTTGACGGCCTGGGCACATTTTTAAATGAATTTTGGCATAATGTAGATATCGCGTTCTCGTGGCGATAGATCCATAGATCTGTTCTGTTGAAGGGTTGGAATGTATATTAATTATGGTCATATGAAATGGATATTAAATATTTTGTAATATTTATTCCAACATCCCTCAAACCAATAAATGAAACAAGAGTTAACGCAATGACACTAATCTCAGATGATCGCACATACAGCTTTTCCATTGCAGAATACGGCCATACTATCCACATGGCTGCATTTTCTTCAATGGATGCTTCATAGATCGCATATATGTTACACTTCAATTGGATGCTATGATTATCAAAGGTAGACCCCTAAACTTTGTTCAGATTCATCGCTCGCAAAGCACATAACGCCTCTCTGGTCCCAATGTGCGCCATTGCCCCAGCCATTTCTTCACTCGTCGCCTAGTCAAAGGCAGATATGTGAACTATAAATACACCTAAAGCCATCTCAAAACGCCCATCCATTGCTCTGTTCGCATGAGACTGGAGCCTTAAGACCTCTTCGTCCCCTTCTTTGCGGTCATCTTCCTGAAAGCCTCCATACCACTTGCACCAATTGGCCTGCTCGCTGGGTCCATGGCTCTCTGCGGATCAAAAGTACTCTTGGGCGCAACAGTATAACTGGCACTGTGCGTCTCCAGCCTAGCCCTGTTACCCGCCTTTGGCGCGGCCAGTACGCGCTCGCGATCCAGCTCCTTTCGGGACAATCCGTTGGATGGCTGGCTCGAAGACTGTGTGCCGGATGGGCGAAGGGCCAGTTGTGCGGCCCTGGGAAGACAGTTAATACGCGCCACTCCAATTCAGATAGGGATACATACTGGAAGTCATATTCCTTAGTGGCAATCTTCCTCTTCTTATAATCGTCGCTGCGCTTCAAAATCGGCCTACTCCACTCCCCGAGAAGCCTCTCTGCAATGCGCTTGATCCCAATCTCAGGTCTCTTGCTCTTGGTGTAGTACAGAACCACCTTTCCAATACCACTGCTGAGAAGAGCCTCTTTTTCAATGGGGAGCTGTGCTAGAGCATTGAAAAGATCACGCTGGATGTTATATGCTGGAAGACTGCCGTCGTTCAGGGGTTCGAGGAAGAATTTGACGGAAAGGAGGAAGTTGGTGTCGGGATCAACAATGGAGTGGCGAACAGTGTTTCGATTGAGAAGAGCAACGACTTCGGGAAGCATCTTCAGCTTATGGACGGCCGGCTGGCCTCGCTCGCGAGCCGTGTTGTCAGCCTGGCAGGCTTGTTCCATGCGGATCTTCAGGGCCGCAATCTCATCGTCGAAAGCTTCTTCCAGGTCCTAAACAGTCAGAATCGTATATTCAATAGTCATCAAACATGACACGTACCACATCATCCTTCTTGCGCCTTCTCTTGTTCGGGTTCTTCAATGCCGCATCCATTGCTGCGTCGAGAGCTGCAGCCCTCCGTTGCTCCGGGGTCATATTCTCCTGGTCCACGGCTTGCACTCGCTCCTCTTCCCTCTTCCTCTCCTTTGCGCGATCTCTCTCCTTGCGCTCTCCTTCGATCCTAACGGATTTGGGTTTCGCCGTCCGTCTGCCTTCCAGTATCTCTCCATCCGCGCCACTGTCGTACTCCTCGGCACCGGTCTGGGTCCTCTCGAGCCTCTCCTTCCTCTTCTTCGACTTCTCTCTCTTCCCCTCCTTTGGTTTTTTAGGTGCGCCCTCTCCATCCTTCTCTGGGCGCTTGCGCTTTCCGGCCTTCAGGGTGCGCGCCACTTCCTCATCAATCTCGACAGGGCCAAGTGCGACGGTGGTAGGGTCAAAGTCGGCAAACTCTGCTTCGTCGACCTCGGACAGTTCAGAATCAAGGTCGTCGCGGTCATCGCCATTCTCCTCTGCCTGTTCCACGTCGGAGTTTTCGTTTACATCGGCAACGGGTGTGTCTTGTGGCGAACCATTATCTTCTGGCGTCGCGGCGCGAGAGCTGCCACCGGCGTCCGACATCGTGTCTGTAGTATTATGTGAGGTTTAGACTGGGATCTATCCGTATCTTGGGTTCGGGGTTGTCGTCAGATAGGTGAGTTGCAGCCCAGAGACGCTGTGGAGTTGGTAGTGGAGATGTGGTGTAAAGGTGGAAGAACGGGTGTTATTATGTGTAGAGTTCTCGCGCCAACTGGGCGGCCACTGAATATGCACAAACGGATATATTAAAAGTATTGAAACGCGTCTGGTGAAGTGTTGTTCTGTGGTTGAATTTGAATTGAAAGAATTATAGAGCCTCAGAGGTGATCTGGAAGGCTGAACTACTCCTAGTACGGTAACCAAGTCCGACTACAACGTCAAAATAAATTTTGAAGGTCTACATCACTTCAAGTAACCACGACCACCACAACAACACTACTAAATCTAACAAAATGTTCGGAGGACGTAAGTGGAATCATCTGTCTGACCCTACCCATGGATCTGTTATTGACGCTGGACTGCAGCACCACCACCACCAAGCGCCGCCGAGCTCAGGGCTCAGGAGGATGAGGCTTCCAGCACAATCCAGAGAATCATCATTGGAGCCGTTCTTTTGTACCTCTGTAAGTTAACTCTGTCAGATCTTCTCGCTGAGCCGACTCTAATCTATCTCTTCACAGCACCGTTCGCCGTCGACGCTGTCAAGAAGCTCATCTAAACCATGTACATCGATGCAACAACAGATGGAAGGGCCATCACGGACGTGATTTGGCATTGTATTATTAGGCCGAGTACTTTGGGGGGATGGGAAATCACAAAAGGGAAAGGATTACATATGGATTTGGGAACAATAGACGCCTAGAATGTGCCTGAAATCCGGCACATTTTGTACAATATTTACGGAATGATTACTGTCTAATACAAAACACCGTTCCCCAGTGCCGACGCCGTTTGGTCATAATAAGGCGAATACATCCATAATAACTTAATAAAACCAACCGCTCTTCATTACCTCCTCTTCGTCTCGGAATCCGCGGGCGCCTGCTCTGTCTGCCAGTCCCCAAACTCCGTGTTGATCAACGCCAGTTCCTTCTTCAAATGTGCCAGCTGCGTTGCGTAATCTTCGAGGATCTACGGGACGGTTAGCGGCGCAGTCAATAAACGTGAGATGGGGCTACAAACCTTTTCCGCTCTGCGCGCGGTCTGCTCATCCATGCTTGAACCATTGCCGCCTGCCTGTCTCTCCATCTCTTCCTTCAGCAATCTCGCCCTCTCCCTAACGCTAACCATGCGTGCCCAGATTTCTTCCGCCCTTGCTGATAGAGCTGGATCGCACACTGACTTGTCAAGCGCCGTAAGCTTTACCTTCAAAGCCTCCTCAGCTGCACCCATAGCAAATCCCCTATTTCTCAGGATCTGTACCTTCGTTGCCAGCGCCAGCGACCTCTGCTTCAACATCGTATGCTTTCGCTTGGCATTCAGGATCCTCACGCTCGTTTCCGTGTCATGGCGGATCATCATCGCATCCAAGCTTCCGTTGATTTGGTGCAGCACCCTGTTGAACGCAGCGAGGGTGGTGTTTTGTGTCTTGATACGCTCGCCCAGCTGCTCAAATCCCGTGCACAACACAGGTATATATCCAGGTCCTGGCTTCTTTGACAGCGCTTCGTCCCATGCCTTGGGATCCTCGTTTGGGCCAGCTTTGTAGAATGGCACTTGGTTATCCGCCACTTTGTTGTAGAAGTAGTGCTTGAATACGCAGGTTGGGCTGTTCGGTGACCATTTTTCGAGAACTACCTGCATTTGTTCGGGGACGGATTTTGGTTCTGTCAAATGTGTTAGATGGACTGCTTAGGGACTTTGAATTGTACATACGAGGGTTTTGTGTCTGTGGTTGCCATAATTGGGAGCTTCCGAACTGGCTCTGCTGGTTGTTGGGCTGCTGCTGCTGTGTCTGGGCAGATTGCCCAAAAAGTGATGGCTGTTGTTGTTGCGGCTGTTGAGTCTGTGCCGTCTGCCCAAATAACCCAGTGGGTTGCTGTTGTTGTTGTGTCTGAGTTTGTCCGAATAGAGATGACTGCTGAGGTTGCTGTGCCTGGGCACTCTGGCCAAATAGAGACTGCTGCGGCTGCTGCTGCTGCGATTGTGTATTTTGCCCAAAGAATCCCGTGCTTTGCTGAGCCGGCTGAGTCTGTGGTTTTTGGCCAAATATCGAGCTTCCAGCCTGGGCTTGGTTTTGTGTGTTCGCATTGAGTCCTCCAAACAAGCCTCCTCCCGTCTGGGCTGGCTGAGCCTGTGTATTTCCAAAGCTAAAAGCCATCGTGATAGATTAGGTCGATGTTGTTCGGGGATTGAGAGGAGACGGCTTTGAAGCAGGCAGGGCTGCGCGTGTCTTTGTTTACTTGCAGTGCTGCTGTACGGTTCACAGAAGATTTCTGCTTCGCCTCATTCGCAGGATCCAGCGCAAAATAGCAAAGATATAGACGCAATCTCAAGAAATCTTGTAACCACAATACAAATAAAACAGGCGGCGCAAATGTGGTCGTCTGCTGCTTTCCAAGCGCGCTTCCTAACATTTTGAAGCTACAGTTCTCCCGATCCCAAAAATTGCTTGGCGCAAGCTCCGCCAATCACAAGCGATTAGTTCTTCGACTCCATGAACCACAAGTCAACCTCACCACGAGCACTTCCACACGCAATTGTCCACCATTGCGCCTTCACAATGTCGAACGTCGAGCAGCGGCCGTTCGTGCCAGCGAAGAAAGTCAACACTGCCTATCCTGTATGTTTCCATCGCCCTTCTTGCGTCGAGAATCCTGCTAACCCGGCAATTACAGCTCATCGACTCTGATCCGTACGTCCCACAACAACCAACAGGCCTCTCCCAGATAACAGTGCGATACTAACCGGAACAGACATGTCAAGCGTGTATTGGCCTACACTCGCCCCTCGGATTATGCCACGGGAGCTGTGGTCGCCGCTGCCGGGCCCGGCCTGATGCTCACATGGGAGAAAATCGCTCCGTCGTACGTCGGCAAGGGTGGTTTTGCGCCGATTATGCGCCTGGCTGGATTTGTTGGGCTTACCGCTGGTTTCCTGACGATGTATCAGCGCTCCATTCGTGCGTTCTCGCCATATTCCCGCCCGATTGGATCCAGGTCGCGCTCATCTGCTAACATTTGTCACTACAGTTCGCTTCTACGGCTTCAGCGAGAACTCCCGTGAGGTCGAGAGGGACATGAAGGAGATGGTTTCGAAAGTCAAGAAGGGCGAGTCCCTCTACGGCGAGAGCTCACTTACTCCATACATGCAGGGCGTTGCATCCAGGAACTCGCGGTACTCTGGCGTGTTTCTGCACGTCATGCCATGGTTCAACTTTGTGAACCACAACCAGCACGGTGTGGATACCGCGAAATACTATCAGCAAGCCGAGAGGGAATTGGAGGCCGAGCGATTGGGAAAGGCAGGCGGGATCTGATGTGTCGATAATTATTTTGGGAAAACGGGGGGTGAAGTTGTACATATCCAATGAGATTTCTAGACACTGTTACGTTACGTCGGCCTTATGAGTGATTGATATGTTTTGATATCACTGGGCGTTACGGTCCGCTGGCAATGCTGTTGGTTCAAATGCTGCGACACTTCTTGTTGTCAGTCGAGGCACCCGTCCCAAATGTAAGAGACCATCCCTTAAACATCTGCACGGGTGAGCATTAATATTGGTCGGTAGGGCTATTGGTGTAAATGCTCTCTGAGTATTTATACAGCTGTTCTTGATAGAGCCCGGGGCAAGTTCAGCTCCCTTCATAGCGCAAGGCTGTTCACAAAACAATTGTAAAGCTTCTTTCCTTGCCTAAATCTACGTAAATTCTTCGTGATATACATGTACTTCGTCTGTCTACCTCTTCAATGCTGTGTCAAAAAGATCCTATTCCAAACATTTAACTCGGATTATCACCAGTTGGCTTAACCAACGGTTCTACCTCAAGATTTAGAACTCTCTCCTTCTTCGGTCTCGGCGCCGGTGCTATAATCAGTTAGAGGCCATGTCTTTAGAAACTCTTGCCAAATAACTCGAGTGGAAACTCACCTTTCCCATTCTCCTGTACGTAAAACCGCCGCAGCATCATTATCGCCTCTTCCCTCAGCCAGCCTCCACTGACCTTATACGCCGGGTCTACTGATGCACAGTCATGAATACTCAACACACCGCCTGTCCCTCCAAATCGATCGTTCGCAGCGCCAAAATAGACCTTCCTGATCCCGAACTGCCGGAGCAAGGAGGCGCACATGACGCACGGCTCAACCGTGACATAAAGATCACATTCTGGGAGAACATCGGCAGTGTAGGCCGGCCGGGAGGGGTCAGGCTGGGGTAGGTCGTTTGGGGAAGTTGACGCCGGAAGGGGCGTCGGCGAAAGGAGCGAGGCAATGGCGATGAATTCGGCGTGGCGTGTGCCGTTGAGGGTGCGGTTGGTGGCGTTCATGCCACGAGCGACAACGGCCCCATTATGCACAAAGACACAGCCTACAGGGGTCTCGTCTGTGTCAAGGGCAAGTTGTGCCTGTGTTTGGTGAGTATAGTGGCTTTCATGGGGTCTAATTTGGCAATATAAGAAGGTGGGACATACCATTGCCAACGCTTCCCGCATAAAACCTTCATGGAGAGGCCGCTCCTCTGGAGGGAAGGTCTCAGGAGGATTGGGAAGAGGGTTAGCAGGATGCTCACCGCCATCAATATTGGCAGGAGCGTCCATTTTTGTTTTCCCAGTCTCTTCACTGATTGTTTTCCTCTTCATGGAGAAATTGTGTTGATATTCTAGCGAGAATATTATTTCAAATATATTTAAACCAGCTACATCCCCAACACTCTAGTTCCATCACCAAAGTAGTCTACAGATGAGCTGACGCACTGTAAATATTTACAGATGAAATACTATAATTTACAAAACAAATGCCCAATTTTTTACTTCATGGCAATCCCCAGATGAATAAAAAGCCAATGTCACGTGACTATTATGGACGGTTTCCACACAGTACATGGCCGCTTCCATAGGTAAGAATGACTTGCATCGTCAACCTTCATATTTGCAAATTCACAGTTAATAAACTGGCTGTTATACTTTGCTATACTACATAAATAATGCGTACAATGCATTATAATTGCCTCTTGGCGACAATTTCAGAAACGAGCCAGCGGAAGATGCAAGATTAGCGTGAAGACGGGGCTTCGGCTTCCAAGATACCCTCTGAAACGAACTTTCACATGAATTATTTATCGTATTATCATAAGGCGGTATGGACAATCCGCACTACCTCATGGCTTTTGGTTTTAACACCCCACCACCGACAGCAGAATAGGCGGACAGACCAGCACTCGTCTATTGCCCCCAATCGATCATTATTGGATCATCACGCCTGCCAAACTCAAACTCGTCCGACCTGAGGAAGAAGACAGGGACATCAGATGAACAAGCATCTCAGCTGATGTGGGTTGAATCAAGCCGGACGAGTGTCGCCGATCTGTATGAGCGGGGAGAACAGAAGGAGCGAAGGAGCGACGGGGTGCCTCATAGAATACATCAGCCGAATGGTCAAACAAGTTGCCCCTGCACGGATAGCACAAGGACCCGGGGAGGGCGGCGAGCTCGTAGCTCAAGGATGACCGATGATTGCCTTCAGGTAAGGGGAACTGAAGCGACCTTGGAGAGAAGACCCGACATAGACCCTCGGAGGTCTTGAGAGCAGTCATATCTCAGGGGAAAGCCCAACAAGGAGTCTGACAGCGGAAAAGTACGACGTCTTCAAACAGGCCATGTCGGAGAACCATGTCCCCCTGATGTGCTGCAGGCCTAAATAAAGCTTAAGATATTGGCATTCAGTCCGCGGACCTGCTCTACTGGCCCGTCACGGCACATTCAGTGGTGGCCATGGCGCTCAACAGTGGCTGTGGCTGCGGCTTGGACCTGTTATGGGACCATATGGGGCACTGGCATCTCTTGGACGCAGTTTCGCAATTTCCAGTGAGACCATCTCCTGGACCCTTGAGGTCTTGGAAAGAGCCTCTGCGCCATTGAGGCACGGCCCTTTGGTTCCTTGAACCGCGGCTGATGTAAGCGGCATCACGTACTTCCGGTCGTGTGGTTGGCTCGCTGACCAAAATAACGGGTTATACGAAACTCAAGCTGTCGCCGACACCGACCGTATACAACGCCAAGGGGTTAAACGACGCTTCAGAACTCCATTCTGATACATCTGCAACTTCATATTTGTGCTGTACCCATCACCTCCAATCTCCATTTTTCTACCGAAACAGTCCATTTCTGTCAGAATACCCACTGCCAATGCTTGGACAGCTTGACGTGCCCATGTTGCTCCGCGTTTAGAAACCGCCATCTTTTGAGACTGATCCTTGCTATTTGCAGTCTCCTTCCCCTTCCATCGTGCCGATGTTTCCGTAATCTGTGCCGCCAGAGCAACCCATAAAGACGGTGATGGCGCTCTTGGTATTTCCTTCCGTCTTTTGGTTTTAATCTGCATCGCTTTCTTTTTGCTGACCTGTCTTTTTTGCTTTGGTTCGAAAGTTCCACACTCATTACCTTCTTTACGTTGATCGTTCCCCTTAACTTCACTTCTACTTTCATTTAACAAGCTGGTCTTATATTCTTATCCTTTATCCCTATTACTCGAGTCACCGTCACGATGCGCTTCACATCCTCCGTCCTACTTCTCGCGGCCACCGGCTTGGCTGCCCAGGTCGCCGGAGCTTCAATCGGCTCCCATGCCCACGAGGCTGCGAGAGGCCTTGAAAACCCCGTTGCTGTGAGAGAAAGCAACCACAGCCGACGACAGCTTAGACGCCGCCAAAACCGCTTCGGAGGTGGCAATAGATTTGGAGGCAACAACGGCGGCCAGAACGCCAACAATGCCGCCAACACTGGAGGAAACAACGGCGGCCAGAACGCAAACAATGCTGCCAACAATGCCGCCAATACTGGAGGTAACACCGGTAACACCGGTAACACTGGCAACAACGGTGGAGGCAACAATGGCGGAGCGAACCCGACTTGCTTAGCAGCCAATGCTGTGCAGACTGGCAGTGCTGCGACTGGCCAAACTAACGATGTTGCTGCAGCTGGTCAAGTTAACTCGGCAACGTAAGGTTTCTTAACCCCATATATATACACCAGCTAACGGAAGCAGTGACCCTGCCAACTTCATCAACTTCTGCTCCGGACAGACCGTCACCAATGGTTTACAAAACACTGACGGCTCGTGCAATGGAGTTGGTGAGTCAGCCTATTAAACCAAACACTGGACCCTGCTGATTATATATAGTTATGGGAAAAATCCCCGCCAAGAACAAGATGGTTTCTAGCATGATCATCAATCCCCAGCCAGGTCAAGTCTTGGAGCCACTCACCACCTTCAATGTTGAAGTTCAGATGGCCAACTTTGCACCTGGCTCCTTCACCAACGCGGCAAACACATATTACTCTGCCCCGCAAAATCTCGACGGCCAAGGCCAAATCATTGGCCACACTCATGTCACTATCCAGGACATGGGAAACAGCTTTACCCCCAAAGATGCTCTTGATGCCACAGCATTCGTCTTCTTCAAGGGAATCAATGATAATGGAAACGGCCAAAACCTTCTTTCTGCGGTAGTCACCAATGGGCTTCCAGAGGGATTCTACCGAATCTGCACTATGAGCTCATCCGCCAACCATCAGCCTGTACTTATGCCTGTAGCTCAACGTGGTGCTCAAGATGATTGCACTAAGTTCCAGGTCAAGGCGGGTGGCAATGGAGGCAACGCAAACCAGGGTGGAAACGGCAACAATGCCAACAACGGCAACAATGCCAACACGGGAGG